>NW_017306810.1:813654-839082 GCF_000935625.1 Nanorana parkeri
CTGTATATATATATATATATATATATATATATCTACACAATCTTTTTCATGTTATGTTTACACATGTTGTTATATAAGTTGTAGCACTTACAGATATGTATTAATTCTCCCAAAGTTTACCATACTCTCCTGACAATGCCATCATCTGCTATTACTTCTCGGGGCTAAGAGTTTGCTTGGTGCCTATGACTAAAGCTAGCAATGGCCAACATTCATCAGTCAGAGAGACCCGTATTTTAGCTGTTTATATGTCAATAGAGCCTATTATACATTGACATTAACTTTGACATTAAAGCCGTATCATCCAAGACTCTTACATGGTCTTATGGAAGATGATTCAGATGATGGGTACAATTCTTTGAAATAATTCATAACCAAATTTCTCATGAACCATGATCATCTGGTCAGATGAGGCTTGCTTCAAGTTGTCAGGCCATGTGAACATGCATAATTGTGTGTACTGGGCATATGAAATTCCTGATGTTACTATCACAACTAAACTGAACCAACCAGGCATCACTGTGTGGAACAAGCTGTCCAGCATGTCATGGAACTGTTCTATATTGTGATGTCATTCATTTATTCATGCTGACTTAAATTTACTAAGAGGTGCACTTTAATTTTAAATAAAGGGGAATATTTATAAAGCAGTGAAAGTGACAGTTACAAAATATTTATTGCAGGGGAATCTTCCTGCTCAAAGACAGGTGATTAACCACTTGTGAGTGTTTGGTAAATGTCACATTCACTGCTTCATAAATATGTCCCAAAGTGTAACATTATTTATAGAAAATGTACCTTTACATATTTTTTGGGGGCATTTCTCGCTTTTTAATGTTGTGAGTTATTAACTGAAATGTTCTGGAAAGCAGAAAGGAAGGGAGAAGAATGTTGCAAATGATTTATTTTACATGTTTTTTAACTCTAAAGCACTGTGCAGCTTCAGTGTGATTGTGGGATTTATGTTTTACCTCACACTAAAAACATAAATTAAATAATTCCTAATAGAAACAGACAAATACAATGCCTTCTTTATTTAATCCTACTTCATGCACTATTCCAGGAAACATGTTTTTTTAAAATATTTATCTTACAAAATAGTTTTAAATGAATACACAGAGAACACGAAAGTAAGAAACATGGGGCTTTTAAGGTGTCCAAACCACACATCGGGGGGAATTTATCAAAACTGGAGCTGACAGAACTCGGAGCAGTTGCCCATGGCAACCAATCAGCATTCACCTTTCATTTTCAAACCTTAACTGAACAAACTAAAGAGAGAAGCTAATTGGTTGCCATAGGCAACTGCTCCAGATTCTTCTGCTGCGATTTTGATAAATTCCCCCCATCATGTCCATCAGACACAAGTAGTTAAATTTAAAAAATATTAATTTGATTAATTTAAAATCAATATGATTCAAAAACATAGTTACATCTACTAGAATATCATTAAAATTACACAATAGCACGTTAAAACCAAAGTACCTCCTTATGGTCCCACATGTGTGTGTGTATATCTATCTATATATAGATCGATATATATTGATATATAGATATATATAGATCGATATTTAAAGATTCAGGCTTGTGCAAATGTGCCTATGTGACATATAATCCCCTATTAATGGATAGTAAACACAAACTGTTTCCACATTGAACCATTACAATGAGTATGTTTATAAGTACAGTGTATATCCTTATGATCATTATATTTGGAACCCTATTATTACATGTATGTTGATTATGTAATTTATGTGTTAAGGTTCGAGTAATCTGACATGGTTGATGGTTATCAATCAATGTATTTAATCTTAAAGGGTCAGAATATTTTAAAATAGTTAATTAGGCTCTTGACAAAGTTTTTGCTTCTTCTTCGAACTTTACTCACTCTTACAGTAATTTACCTTTGCCTCTATGTTTTCTGATCCTATTTTCTGGGTTTTGGCACTGTCATAATAGGGATTGTATTAATCAAAAATTAATTGTGGTTATCTTAATAGGCACTACTATATTATATTTCACCATTACTGTGGTATTCACTGGAGATTATTCAGTTTTCTGAAATCACTGGGGTCTATTCAGTCTTTTATAGTGACAATGGGTTAATAGGGGATTATATGTTGCATAGGCACATTTGCACAAGCCCGAATTTTTACAGGTTGTTAGGAATGCCATATTAAGACAGTATAGGAGCAATTCAAGAATTGACCTCTACTGGGATACTATGGGTAAATCACACTATCAGGGTTATTCACAAAAGGGTGAAGAGTTTGGAGAAGTCAGGAGAAGTGAACAATCTAGGACAAAATAGCTGATTTGGAAGAATTTTCTAATTCAGCTCACTTTCCAGCTCAGCTATGTTTTCCTAGATTGTTCACTTCTCCTGCCTTCTCCAAACTCTTCACCCTTTTGTGAATAACCCTGTATGTGTCAGATTAATTCAGAGTATATTTTGAGCAGATTAATTATATGTTTATATATGCAGGGTTACATGATTATATGATTATTTTAACAGTTTGTTATAAGTATATGTTCAAGTATATTTCATATGATGTTGATAAAAGGTATGGTATAACGGGCTATCATTAGCTCCACCTATGGTGGACGGCTGTCGGGCTGGTACGCCTTTGTGGGAGGATTTGTCTACGCATTTTTGCCACGATTATGCAAGTGCGGATCACCAGCCCGACCCAGGCATTAAGGTCATGCCACGGTACGCAATGGCATGCTGGGGGTATATAGGGCGTACATTTACACCATTGCTGGAATGCTGATTCTCAACAGCAACTATGATGGGATTTCCTGTAACAGGTATATTTTACCAGTTTTCATCTCAATATTTCTTTATTAAAGTCAAGTCATGTAATACAGCAAGATGACATTTGGTAATAAAAATACTCACAGGTGTATGAAACATTAACCAGTCAGTAGTGTTAACAGTAAAAGAAACATACATAGATTATTATGCCGTATCAAGCTGAGTATTCAATACGTATTTCTTTCTAATAAACTTGGAAGGGGGAAACATGAGGGGGGTAGGGGGGAGAGAAGACAAAGAGGGGTAAAGTAAAGTATGTACCAGTTGTGTACTTTCAAATAGAGGAAATCAGACATTGCAATAGGGGTGTATAATCCATTTTTTCCATGCCGAAAAGAATGCAGGATAAGTGTTACTCTTCATTGCAAACATTTTCTCATAGGAGTATTGGGTATTAATCAGCATAATCAGGTCTCTGATGTTTGGGGGAGTTGGTTGTAACCATCTCCGAGTAATTAACAATTTGGCTGCATATAGGATATGTATGATGATAGTGCGAATATCAGGTAGGAAATTTTCAATGTCGATATGTAGGATGGCGAGTTCTGGACATGGGGAGATAGGCGATGGGGTAAAATGGGAGATTATACGAAAGACTTTGTTCCAAAACCCACGGAGGGACCTACCCCTCTATTTTACCAGTTTTATTTGATTTACTTTGATTGTGCTTTTTTGACCATTGGTAGCTGATTAGCATGGGGATGTCAACTGAGGATATTGCTTAAGTTTTGGTTGTTAATTTTGTTGGGAAGTGCTTGCCACTTGCTAGACTCTGAGTATAATTACCTGAAACCGTTAATTAAGCATTTATAAAACTAATATTGGCCATGTCTTGTATTGATATTTTCTGGAAGAATACGTTTAGAGATTCTTTATGGTCAGAATACATGTTTAATACAGCATTCTTAAATAGTAGATACAGTATATTGTGTGTCCTTGTAGAAATTTACAGTGGATTTTCTGAATTTTTTAAATCTTTCAGTCCTGTTATCCCTGGATACCTCCTACCTTTTTCACCTGTTTGGTGATTGTAAAATAGCCAAAAAGATGGATACAGTCATTTCTGTGAACATGAAGTATGTTTTGATTTGTTGTTACTTGTAATTAGTTGATATTTTCATTATGATGTTTGTTATGGAGTTTATAATATATGGATCTATGTTCGATACAGAATTTTAGATTACCACCAACCTTCATGATGAAGCACATGCAGTTGCGAAATGCATGGAAGACTGGGCCCACATTGGACTATATAAAAAATTATAATAATTATGTTTATGGACTAGCACAAACGCAAATAAGAATATACTTGTATATGTATGTGTATACTGTAGAAATATGTGTATATAGTTTGAGATTAATATATATTGGAAAATAATATGCCCAAAGTACAAGAAAAAATAATATGTAAAAGGGCAAAATAAATATCTTCACAGGGTTATTCACTAAAGGGTGAACAGTTTGGGGAAGTCAGGAGAAGTGAACAATCTAGGACAAAATAGCTGAACTGGAAAGAGTTTGTTCACGTCTCCTGCCTTCTCCAAACTCTTCACCCTTTTGTGAATAACCCTGTATGTGTCAGATTAATTCATGCATTCATTATAAATGGATGATAGACTGGATGGAAGGGAATAAAAAACATTTAAAAGGCAAACCAAATCTTATATTTGTACTTCAGTTGTGTATTTAGCTGTCTGACTGGAGTTCGAATTTAATGCTTTCACTGTTTCTAATTTACCAGAGTTACTTTTCAAACTCATTCACTGTACAAGATCACTGTAAGACTTCATTGAAAACCTGAAGGACTGCTATAGCGGTAAAAGAATGTTTTGTAGGTTGCAAATACAGTTGGACTTTATTAGTATGCAGGGATTCATAGATTCTGTTTACATCAATAAATCCTTTTTTTCAGGTTCTAAAGGAGAAAACTCCCCACCAAGGACATGAAATCACTGTAGACGCCAGCAGAAAGTTTAACATGCACAAGTTCACATAAAATATACTAATCACTTTTGAATGGACTTAAACTTACAAAAAACTATTTGCAAAACCATTATGAAATACATATAATCAACAGGATCAATATTTAATTCTGTAGGTCCTATCTTTCATAAAATATAGCCAAATTGGGATAACACCTATTTTAAATTTGTTATATGTTCCCATTCACATAGCATAAGCTAAAATAATATTTAAAAATGCTTCTTGCAGTTTAAATGTATTTTATTTGTATTAGGGTTTCTTGACTTCTTAAGGGTTACAATTTCTACTTGCTTCTCCTTCTTTGTAATGTTAGGAGGGGTTGTGAGGGGTTAGGGATTTGTTCATCATAATTTGTAATGTAGATTTAAACACTGCCTGTCAAAGGGTTAAAGGGTTACAACTCTGGACCGTTCATGGCATGTTAATGATGTTAATAAGAGAAGCATAATCCTCAAATTTCAGTCCTAAGTCTTTCCCTAAGTACCGATCACTGTGAAGGTGCTCATAAAAAAATGGATTTAGCCGTGTTGCCTGCTGCAACAAAAAATCTAAAAGGTAAGAAATATTTTTTTAAAATAATGTTTCCATATGCTGAGTGAATGGGAACACACAACACACATATAGAGAGGGGTTTTCTCAAACCAGACTGTAAAAGTGGAAATACACTTTAAAGTAATTTGTATGTGAAAAATAAATTGGTTCAGCCTCCGAAAATGTGAATGAGTTAAATGTATTGGGCTTGATTTACTATTGCTGTGGCAAATTCAACAGAACTGCAAAACCTTGCAAACACCCAAATATACATGTGGCTGCATTTATGAAGCTCTATATGCCTGTTGCTAATACGACATAGCAGCTCGGCATAGGAATTCTAGACTCATGACTGCAGTTGAGAGGGTACCTATGACATTTGAAAATTCATCAGCTTGGTAGTAGTGGTCCATTTTTTTAAACTGAGTTGGTATATGGATTGGTTGTTTTTTAAGAATAAAATTTATAGCCATGTAAGTGCAAATTACAGTGCTTTTCTCTCTGAAAACATATTCACATCAAACCTAAATCAAACAGAATGATGTCCAAAAGCCAGTTGGAATAGTGGGTAGGTATGGTGACTTTCTGCCCATCCATTTTGCGGTATCTTAAAAAGTGTAAGCTTCCTAAAGAATCAGCTGCCTTGATATCCTGTTTTAGGGTGACTCCTTTCCCTTGACGGGTCCTTTGAAGTCACCCTTGTGTGTGTTAATAAGCTGTGTTTGTCTCTGCAAACACACAGGCACCGCCATGCAATTTACTTCCCAGCTCTCCCCTCTTCCCTTGTCTCTTCTCCAGACTAGTTGCTGGAGATTGTGCTGTCCCTTGTGATTTCTACTCAACAGGAAGTTCAGGGAAGTGGAGCTGAGAGAGTGCGGAGCTAGTTGTTCAGAAACATATGACTGTAAGGTCTTTAAAGAAATCTTTTGCTGGGCAATGTATATTTGTTTGATCTGGATTTATTATTAAAACAGAGTTTGAGGGTTTAAAACTTCCAGCAAATGCCAAACCACAAAGTTAAAATACATATGTTTCCTGTTTTTCCTGCCAAAAAACGTCTAACCATGTACAGCTAATGTTATGATTTAGATACATTTTCCACACTGCACAGCCTGACAAGTGACCCACTTAGTTACTGATTAAGCAATTAACTTTCCTAGTTCAGTAATTCAGCCTCCTTTGTCACTTTTGGAAATGGAAAGTGAGCTGAATTGGACAGTTTTTCCAAATCAGCTACTTTTGCCTAGATTGTTCCCTTCTTCTGCCTTCTCCAAACTATTCACACTTTTGTGAATAACCCTGTTAGTAGTGATGAAGCAGAAGGTAGACATTTTAGTATATACCTTTTATATTTAAAAAAAAATGGCTATCCTAAATGGCAAAGCCTTTGACAATTAAAAATAGTAAACACATATGTATTTCATTTGTGTTTTGTCAAACAAAATGCATACAATTTCACTCTAACAAACATTAGGCTGATTTGGGGGTTAGATTGTCACAGCTCTTCTTAGAAAAGCTATTGCATATTGAAAAATTATCTTTCATAATAATGAGAGGTTCAGTCAGAGGGAGAGACAGAGTGACTGAACACACAAATAACATTTGTAACCTTCCACTGCCTTTCACTGTCAGGATGCAAATGTATTGGTAGTTCTCTCTTTCTACCTTATGAGTTACAATGTGTGTTTGTAAGCTGCCACTTGCCTCCCTAACACACAGTGCCCTCCCCATGCAATATATGGATTGGTAGCCTTTGTCTACGTGCTTGGTGTGTTCGACTGGCTGCTTCCTGAGTGAAATGGAATAAGGATTATGTGGAGGCCAACCAATGTGACAGTTAACTGCCAATTGCCAACTGCCAATGAAGATTACTCATTATCTATAAACACTGGTGCAAAGACACACAACCATGCTTTGACGTAAGCAGATCATTGGCTCATTCCTAGTAAATAATGCCTAAATGTTTCCTATTTCATGAATCAAGCAATATTTTCATATATGGCAAAAATACTTATTATCCAACTTGTAGCATATGCAAGTGATACAGCTTTGCAGCATTTGGGCCTTTGTGTATCTTCTAGGGCAGTAAACCTGAATAATTAAGTGACAGTGAAGCATACTCCTTGGACATTTGCAATACCACTGATGTTTTTTTCTTTAATGCAGGGACTGCTACTGTATATTACTTTGTAATATTACCAGACATAACTCATATTCACACTATTATTACAAAGTAAGCTGTTTCAGCTTCACATTCAGGATAAGTATTATTTGACCCTAAAAAAAATGTCAGTACAATATCTGCTATTTTGAGTTATTTTAGAATGCTACCACACATTATTGGATCCTAATTTCAAATTTTCTTCCTCAATGTTCTTTTATGTTTTCTTTTATTTTCCTGTTCTGGAATATACTACAGCTATTTAAAATAAAAGAAGATATTATTATGCAGACACTATAATGCAGCATCTGAATGCAGATGGTTATAAGCAAGATGTGTCTTTATTCTGCATTATGAAAAACTAAACTTCCAGAAAAAAAGTCCCCAGGAGGAAAAAAAATAGAGAATGTAGGTTTTCAATTTCTGGTAAAGCAAGTTTAAGGAGAATGCATTTAGATTCCTTGTGCCACACAATAAACTTTATGACACAAAGAGGGTCTATGGGAAATTTTGCATTATGCAAACTATTTTTGCTGTAAAACTTACTGCAGCTGTTAGGTATTTAAATGTATCTTCAATTATAATTCTAGATCTGTGAAGGGTACTATTGCGCCTCTCTAGCAGGTGCTACACTTTCCACCGTGAATACATTTAACCATTGAATGATATGCCTATCTGATTCTTTTTGGCGTATATGTGAAAGATTAAAATAGGATTTAATTTGACTGCCTAATCAATAACAGGTTACATGGGAATGTCATGGGGGATGATATTTACTCAGAAGGCAATATGCCCTCAAAAGCTATCAAAGCAGGAACACGGTCAGCAGCAGCAACCTTTTGTTGTCACAATTGGTGACAATCCAACAGAATAATTAATTTCCACTAGGAGAAAAATGCAGATGGTATGGAATGTCCAGAACTGGCTTCGTCATCTCAGATGATGGATTAGTAGCTATTTGCATTCCACAGGTACTGGCAATATGTTTATCAGTTTGCAGACCAACAGCTCCAGAGTGAGTTTCTTAATATGTTAAAAGAAACATTTTATTGTCTTATATTGAAATCATGTCTGCTAATTCACTAAGCTTCACACACTTAGACTCCTTATCATCTTTATGTAAATTTCAAAGCTTTTGTATTTTTATTCACAGTAGATATGCCGCTATGAATTTGTAACATTATTATGCATCCGTTATTTTTCCTATGTTAACAAAACATGCCTTAATAGAGATTAGTTATGTACTGCCAAACTTACACATTAATTGGTTTTCTTTTCAGAGCTTTGATCACATTTACTTGGAGATTTGATTCAACCTAGTTTATGAGCATCTGCTGGTCAGAGTGAAACTTCAGCAACCATAAACATGGACCAGCTTATGTTTTTAGTGTTATATAGTTGTTTTTCTCTCAGTGATGGTACAGACGTGGGCGAATGTGTGCTGGTGCACACAGCGGTTGCCGTGTGGTCCCATTGATTTCAAAGGAGTTACATCCGCACCGCAATCGCGGCACTTAACGTGCTGCTTTTTTAGCCGTGATCATATTCGATTGCTTGGGTAGAATCGCGGCGGCAAACTAAGGTGTCATTAGAAAAGAATGACACCACCAGCGTGATCAGCGGTGGTGTGCGACTCCATGACCGCATTGTAATCCGTGCAGTTTTGTGCACAATTGCCGCACAGTCACAGATCATGCCAGTGTGAACCTGGCCTAAAGGTATTCATAATTGCTCTTTCAGTAGCTATTTCAGCTGCAAAATATATCCCTATGCATGGTGCTCCTTACATATTCTTTCCATATGCATATTACATGTTTGCTCCTACTACCAGAATGATGTAATGTTGCCATAGTGATGCAATGGTACCATAGTTAATGAGCCTACATTGCCGTGTTAGTATAATAATTAAGAAGTAGGAAATAGTGTTAGTGTCTGAGAGGAACTTTTTTATTTATCCCTTCTCATCCTTTCACCTTCAACAGTGCCTTGTAAAAATGTCACTATCCTAAAAACTTTGGCAATGGAGAGACTGAGTAGCAGTTATTTAAATTCTTCACATCCTTGCAGGATAAAGCAGTACTTACTCACAGGTAAATGTGAAGGGTTAGGGAGCAAAGCAACAATGCCCAATTCCCTAGCAGCACATGATACCCTATCCTTCCCTACCCCTCTGCTCCAATCACCACCACAAACAATGGAGGAAGGGAGACAGACTGTCCTGTGTAAGCTCCTCGAAATCCAACTTGAGAAACCTTTTTGAAAATCCTCAATTACCCACAGCTGAAATACTTATTTATGGGTTATGTAAAATTTAATGAAGGGTGTTTTTCAATTTCAATTTTTTTTTATTTTTCAATGTTCTAATATGTAAAAATATGTAAATAAACAAATTTTAATTTTTGTATTCACCCTTGTACAACAAGTAGGTGGCAAGTGTTAATAGCAGGTTACACACACACAAACAGCTAAGTTACTTCCCCCCTTCCTCTACAGGTAGAGAATGGTCAAAAAATGATTAGCTAGTGTTGGGCTTTCTTCGTGAAAAATTAACCAAAACCATTATAGATAATACCTTCCCACTAGCATCACACATACAGTATTAGACTTGTGCGCCGTCAAAAAATTTGTTCCGTTTCGGAATATCCGTTATTTTGTATTTCGTAATTCGTGGCCGAAACTCAATTCGGATTCGGCACATTTTCGTAACTTTACAAACATTCGTTATATCGAAGTTAAAAAGCAAAATACCTTTGTTAATATTGGAGTTGATGAGGAATGAGGAATTTGTATTTTGTTTGGTTGACCAATCAGAGGTTTTCTCTTCTGCTGCGGAGAGTTGCATTACAATACAGGCAGGAAATACGAAATTCCGATAACAGATTTTCGTTCCGTTACGCACATTCGTTATATTGAAGTTAAAAAGCAAAATACCTTTGTTAATATTGGAGTCGATGGTAGTTGTTTTTTTATCCGAAATACGGAATACCGTTAATTTCGTATTTCGGATACAAAAAAAAACTACCATCAACTCCAATATATTAACAAAGGTATTTTGCTTTTTAACTTCAATATAACGAATGTGCGTAACGGAACGAAAATCTGTTATCGGAATTTCGTATTTCCTGCCTGTATTGTAATGCAACTCTCAGCGGCAGAAGAAAAAACCTCTGATTGGTCAACCAAACAAAATACGAATTCCGTTAACGGATTTTGGATCCGAATTTCAGATTTCGGATAAAAAAAAACTCATCAACTCCAATATTAACAAAGGTATTTTGCTTTTTAACTTCAATATAACGAATGTTCGGAACAGAACGAAATTCCGTCAACGGAATTTCGTATTTCCTGCCTGTATTGTAATGCAACTCTCAGCAGCAGCGGATCTGTATTTAGGATTTAAAAAAATCTTGTCATGTTGTTCAACCTCATTTACAGGGGTAATATTAGTTCCCGTTTCAAAGAAATTCGGATCCGAAATTCGTTAACGGAATTTCGTATTTCGTATATCATTCGGAAACTGCAATTCGGATTTCGGATGCTTCCGAATTTACGAATTTCAGGAAAATTCGTACGAATTTCGATTCGTAGCGAAACAAATCGCACATGTCTATACAGTATATGCAGCATCATGGAGGCAGGCTTTATTCCATAATTACACATGTTTTTGTGATGTGAGCACGCTTGATTGCATGCCCCGAGCACTGAGACTGATTTGTCTGCTCCTTGTCCTTGACTAAACTACTACTATGTCTACAGACAGCAAATATTGTATAAATCTGTATATATGTGTATATGATGTGATGACCTTTTCTGTAAAAAGTTATCTTCTGCCAGTACAACTGAACGTTGGAATAGCTGAATATGTGCATTATCAAGACTCCATATGTTATTTACCTAACTTAGAATTTACCTAACTTAGAATTAAATACTTAATTTTTTAGCCTCAACCATAATATATAAATGTAACAACCAGACCCCACAGGTCTTATTTTAGGTGGAGGATCACAGCTGCAGAAGTATGAGGAGGGGGTGCAATCCTACACCACAGTGAATTTACAGTCTTATGGTAATGAGTTAGGCAACAATTACTTAGCATGAAAAATAGATGAGGTTTTATTGTAGGGAGCAGTCCTTTTAGATTAGTGGGGTGAAGGATGACAACAATCAATGGGAGCAATCAAGTTATCCCTATGCACAGTTCTATCAATATGCAAGCATTTGGAAATCACAGTCTGTGGTATGCTTACTGCTATTTTAGTTGATAGGAATGATAAGGAGAAACTCACCGGTTTTCTTCCTTTTCAGGAGGGGCAGTCTACTGCTGAGTGGTTTGCGGCCCCACAGTACATGCAGAGTCGAAGGGTTCTTCTCCGCATCCTTTCCGTTTGGGAAGGTGGGCCGCGGATGGTTCCAATCTACATAGGTTCGTCGGGTGGAGGAAGAAAGCTCCTGGAGGGGGCAAAGGTGGCACCCGAGGTTCTCTCTGCCCGTCGTTCCCTTAGTCTCCTGTCTATGGAAATGCTAAGGCGGATGAGAGAGTCCAAGGAGTCTGGCATCTCTGTTCGGGCTAATTCATCCTTGAGTGTCTCTGATAACCCCAATCTGAATTGATTTTTTAGGGTAACAGCATTCCATTCTGATTCTGTGGACCATCGCTTGAATTCCGCGATGTAGTCCTCCACAGGGCGTTTACCCTGTTTTAGGGCACGTAAAGCGGATTCCGCCGAGATCTGTTTGCTAGGATCGTCATATAACAGTGCCATGGCGTTGCAGAACTCTGGGAAGGAATGTAGGATAGGGTCTTCTTTTTCTAGGAAAGTATTCGCCCATGCACGGGGCTCACCCCTCAGGTACGAGATAGTTGTGCACACTTTAATTTTGTCAGAAAAATATGTGCGTGGCTTCATATCAAAAAGCAGTTTACATGCGTTGATGAATTCACGATAACGCATGCGATCCCCCGAAAACGTGTCTGGAGGACTGATTTTTGGCTCAGGGATGTCCTGAGGGTCAACTCGTCTTGCGGTACCTTCAGTAACCCGAGCTCTGAGCTCTCTGTTTTCTGTTTGTACTTCAGTGAGTAGTTGGGAGAGTCCGTCCAATCTTTGATTGAATGCACGCATGTGCGAGGCAACTTCTGCTGGATCCATTGATCTCCCTTTGAGAGAGAGGGTTCGAGCAATCTGTAACAACCAGACCCCACAGGTCTTATTTTAGGTGGAGGATCACAGCTGCAGAAGTATGAGGAGGTGGTGCAATCCTACACCACAGTGAATTTACAGTCTTATGGTAATGAGTTAGGCAACAATTACTTAGCATGAAAAATAGATGAGGTTTTATTGTAGGGAGCAGTCCTTTTAGATTAGTGGGGTGAAGGATGACAACAATCAATGGGAGCAATCAAGTTATCCCTATGCACAGTTCTATCAATATGCAAGCATTTGGAAATCACAGTCTGTGGTATGCTTACTGCTATTTTAGTTGATAGGAATGATAAGGAGAATGTTGGTGCCCTCCGGTGGATCTTTAGAGCAACTGCAGTCCGGATTGTAATAGTCCTTGCTGAAGCTGGGGATGAAGGAGGTAGTGGAGACCGAATTGCAGGGCTGGAGGGAAGTCAAAGCAGGATGTGCTGGTGGTTTTGGAGGGGCTCTGTCCGGCCCAATAAGAGGAAGAGGTTCGGTGCTGGGATACAGGAACTTGCCTGGCGTCTTCACACTTGCTCGAACGTCAGGCAAGTGTAACGTTCAGCCTTAACTAGGGAGTGGGGGAGGAGTCCTGGAACGAGGAACAGGTGAGTGATCGAGTGCACCTGTTACAATAAAGCAAATAGGTACAAAACCACTGTACACTCACTGCAATGATTAGGCTAATTAAGAACACTAGCCTGTTGAAGAGACATTTTTGTACTTGCCTTTGGTTTCACCAAGCCTTGCGGAAAAAACTACCAACACTAGACTCACAGTCCTGACATACAATATACTGATATTGTGGAACATTATTTTTCTGTTATTAGGCTTAATTTACAAAACGTTAACTCAAGTATACAGTAAGAAGCTTTATTTTCAGCAATGTTATTAATTTCAGATCTCATTTGGCTTAGCTGAAAATGACTGTCACATTTATAAAAGTATGCATGGCCAAAACATATTTCTTTCTGGTTTGGATGTAATAGGGTACCTTTTGATGATGATCAGAAAAAACATATAAACAGCGCTCTCGGATGGGCAACAAATTAGCTTAGAGGCGTGTGTGCAGCCCTGGAAAACAGGAGGAGAACCTGTGGATTGCAAATATTCAAAAAACCAAGAAAGGGCACAGCACTCGTGGTGAGTGCCCCGATCCTCCATACCGGCCGTCCATCTCCAGATCCTGGCATTCACACGTAAGTGCCACCACCTTCAGTTTTTCATCACTACTTTGTTAACTAGCCAGTGTTCTCTGCGCCCTTTCTTAAAAAGAAACACTGGCACAAAGAAAACACTAACCCCCACATTAGTGGACCATAGGGCTATTGTATTATTGTTAATTAGTTTCATGGATTTTCGCCTTGGTATTTTGGGGTGTGTTTGTTCACTAATAAGATTTTATTATATTACTGCACTATTCACTTTGCAAAAGTTTGTACGCCGTTTTTTGCCTTTCTACTCTTAGAACCACCTTGTGCTCAGGAATTTGCTGGTTATAGGTGGATAAGGTCTTAACTAGTCACTGTAAAAGTTTGGGGTTTCAATACTCCAGAGAAATGCTCACCTGGGTTACAAGATTTCCACAGAAGGGGGGCTTACAAAGTCTTTATTCAGGAAACACATTTTAAAAGTATAAGCCCATTTTCATGAACAGTTGATACAGTGATGGGTAGGGAGCTTTGCACAACTATTGTATGATGTCCATCATCAGCAGTCCATCAGAGATCAGCTTTAAAAAAGAAAACTAATGCGGCAACCACATCTAAGGATTTGTAAGTTGCAGTTTATTGCATTTTTGTTCTTGGGCTCAGATGGGATCTTTGATTCTAATTGTTTATTGGTCACAGAACTCTTCACTAAATCCTAATATTCTCCTAACACACAGCCAAGTTCAAATATGATATTGTCACCCCAGGTGTCTGCCAACAGCAACTCTCTTGAAATATAGCATTTGAGTTTCTCTTTTGATGTGTTGTATAAACACTGCTTTGATTCTAAACAAAAAAGCTCCTTTCTAACAATGAGGAGTACCAAGTGTAGTGAGAGTGCATGCCTCTGAGTAGGACTTTATTTCCTATGAAAAAATTAAACTCTAAAAATAAGCTAGTAAGCCATAGGCTCCAAAGGAGAATGTAAACAGAAATGTCATTGGCTAAAACTGTGATTGGATGAGTGTTCCCTGAGGTGCCCGTTTTTGGACTAAACAATATAATTCTCATCTGATTCAATGGTCACAAGTAATTATGACAAATATAAACTATACATTCAGACAAAAAAATAATTAAACTTTGAAATCTTAGCCATGCATAGTTCAGGATAAGTGAGGTCATAAAAACTAAATTAAAAAAAAGAAATTCAAACTCCATATTTCAACAGTAATTGTGATCACAGGAACAAAGCCAAAAACAAGATGTATTTAAAATCTTTACAATTACTTGGTTCAAGTAAAACATTGTTAGGAATTTTCTCCTATGTTCTCTATTGTTGGCCAAACAAAGAACACAAAAATGTATTATTCTTCCTTTCAAAAACAGATTGGAATGTATATGTGTCTTATAGATGGCACTGTTATGTGTTGTGTTATGTTATGAAAATGTTATTTTTTTTCCGTAATCATGAAAGTGCAGGGTTCTCATTTACATTGAAGTCTATAAGCACATAGCCTATCCAATTGCCAAACATTTATGTGAACCTGTGCTCCATTATAAAGTGCACGTATAGCCAAACCTTTTTTCCAGTTTTAAATAGAATGGGGAAGGGTTAGAAATCCCTGTTATTGCTTGTGTCTCATTAGGTAGGTCCAACCCTGTTTAAAGTGACACTAAACTCAGGAGTTCATTCTTAGAAATGCATTCAAGTAACTAAACTATTAACAAAATGTATCTTATTTGTGTATTACTCAGCTGTAGAACCTCAAATCATCTCTGAATTGGTGCTGACACTCTCCATGTTTCTTCCCCATGGTCCCTGTGTGTGCTGTAAAGTAGTCACTGCTCCAAGCTTGTTCCCATGATGGTATTATAATCTAAATACAAATTAGTAATCTAAACATGAGATTGTAGTCTATCATGAGAGCAAGCTTGGAGCGGGGCTACTTTACAACACACACTTGGGGACCATGGGGAACAAAAGTAGCCACCCTCCAGAAGGAAGGACAGTATCAGCACTAATTCAGAGATGATTTGAGGATCTACAGTCAAATGATACACAAATAAGTCTTATTTAGTGCTTATCTTTGGGATTTTGTTTTCCATATTTAATACAGTAAATGGCTACTTTATAAGGTACAATTCTCAATTATCATCTATGAGGCTATTTTGTTCTCAGGGCTACCTACGCGCTGACACAATGTCAAATTCTGTTTGTACCATCTACATGCAATATTATACTATATGTAGTTAAAATGTGCCAATACTCAACTTTTGCCAAATTGTTTTTAAAACCACATACCATTTTTGTAGAGAATGGTGCACCAGTCTCTCTACCTATCAGGTCTATGCACTTGAAAGAGACTGGAGCTGCATTTTCTGTAGGAAAAACAAGTATCCAAAAATGTAGTTAACATTTGAGTATAGATCCACTGTAACTGCATAAAGTATAATATTGTAAAGTTACAAGGAATTTCCCATCGTCAGTCAAAGTGAAACTGACGGTTGGTTAAATTATTACTGAACCTTGCTCAAGAATAGCCTGGTTGATTTTGATTCACTATCCCTTGACCTGGTAACCAAAGTTATTTAGAATCACTTTTCACCTTCTTTCTTATTTTTCTTACAATGAAGAGTATGTTTCTTGAGATATATGCACCCAACACTACCTTGAGATGAAAAGAAATGTGTTTTATGTATTCATTGAACACATAACTTGCATCATAACACTATATATATTAGGAACATGTTATAACCCCTTTCAGGCTTTTACTGCTAGCATGGGCTCTGATAGATGGTAAGGCAGGATATGAGGATGAGAAGATGATAGCAAGTTAGGATAAATCTCTCTAACAAGGTCCCCAATACCAGTAAGACCACAACCGTAGTGCTAATTCTTTTCAAATGTATAGAACATACACTTTAACCATGTAACTGTTAATTCTATCCTGTAACCCAAAGTCTTGACCTTAAAGTTAACCTGTGGCTAGACTATGGCTACATATCCTTAGCAAGCAGTAAATGAGCTTTAAAATAAGCCATCACTTTTCATAACAGAGTTATTGAAGTCACAGTTCATCTCCACTTGTCTGCTCTAGTAACAGGGAATTGACAGTCTGCCAGAATTCTAAAATAAATAGATTGCGATCTGTTTCAGAGTCTTTTTTTTTGTGCTTTTTGAGGATGTATTACTCCATAGTACAATTACTGAGGTTAGTGATGGCCTAAAGTTTTTGGCTTTATTTCTCTTTTGGCTCCCAGGAATGCATTTTTTAATGTAATGCTGTGATCCAAACTCAGCATATAGTGACCATTATATGCTGGCAGCTCAGAGCTGCACCACAGCTGGGAAGGAACTTGACAACATTGTCAGGATCCACCAGGCTGCCTGATTGAGAGGCAGAACAAGCTGTGCCCACCCCCTTCCCTCTCTGTCCTTCCAATGGGGGCTGAAAGGGGAGGGGTAATCCCTGCGGGGGTGATGATTAACAGGAGAAGCCATAAGCTGATATTGCTGGTTTGCAATCGCTCTCAATATATAGAGCTGGCATGTGACAGCTGCAGTGTCTTATGCCAGCTCTAAGTATTGGGAAGGCTATTTTTACTTCTCCCAATACTTCACTTTTAATCTAAAGTTAATTTACTGCCTGTACATAAACTGACCACAGGGGAACTTTTACTGTAATCCTAAACTAACCCTTAACCCAATGCCTAACATGGCTCAATAGCTTATACTTAAAGTGACATTAAAGTCACAAAACGTTTCCCAGCACACTCACCAGCTAGCCTGCAAAACAAAAAACCTGTCTAACCGCTGAGGTTAAAAACAAAGGTTTTAGATACACATCTGCTGCAGATTATGTGGAAGCTGCACTGCTTTATCAAGGCCCCTCTATGAAGTGTGGTCCTAACTCTAACCTATGAGAGTCTCCATCTTGGAGCATGCTTTAAAACTGGTTATGAGTTGATGAGTGCATTTGCAATTTTTTTTTCTTGACTGATTTAGTACAGTGACCTACTGGGGGTCTCAGCTGCCGTTGTGATGTGCGGGGTCCCTGGTGTGTCCCTGCACCTTTAAGGAGGTCGGGTTGCCTCCTGGCAAATCTGCACCCAATTTATCTTTTGCTACATATGCCCCAAGATGGAGACTCTCATAGGTTAGAGTCAGTGCGGCTTCCACATATTCTGCAGAAGACATGTATCTAAAACCTGTTTTTAACCTTAGCCGTTAGACAGGTTTTTGGTTTTTTTGCAGGCTGGCTGGTGAGTGTGCTGGGAAACCTTTTGCTGTTCTTCTTTTAATAATGCCTCTTTATCCGATCATCTTCTTCTTCCAGTAGTTTTCAGGAGTCCATCCAGCATGCGTGCTGGTCTCTGATCTAGCACAGACTCATTTGCTCCCATGGTGTCTGTATTCTGACATGCACGCTCCCAGCTGTATGCATTCACCTCCACTCTCCCCTTCTCCCCGCCAAAGATCTCAACTGCTCAGCTAGGAGCAAGCAGCGGAGGCAAAGGTAAGTATTTACCAATTTTTTAACTTTTTTATTTTTGTTATGTTTTTACATATAAATATACTGTTTGCTAGCAGTAGATATATTTTTAAAAAGAGACTTTAATACTACTTTAACTTATCAGGTGCCTGAGGCATCAACCCTGACAAAATTGATGTGAAGCAGAGATGCCTTCTTTTAGTTAGAAGTGTGTTGTCAGATTGTTAAAAGAAAAGGATCAAGCAGGAATCACATGAAGCCTAATCTATTCCTCCTATTTCACAAGTTCTTTGGTATAATAATCTCAGTCTGACTTTTCAATGAGAAGTGTATACCTTTTAGTTCCTGTGCACTGATTCAGACAAATGCTTTGGCTTAAATTAAGTTCTATTAGTCTTATTTCTTTGACTGAGTTGATGTGATTTCCAACTGTGACGGAGTTCTTACATAGAAAATTATATTGCCAGCAATTACAAGGCGCAAGTTTTAATAAGTGCAGCAATCAAAGCTACAATTCATGAAATGTAATTAGAAAATTCACTTTCCAGAAAAAAATCTTTTGTTTTTATAAAATCATATTAACATGAATAATTTATTTGCTTTAATTGCAAGCTTGTAAAGGGAATGAAGAAAGCATGAAAAGAGGAATGTTGTTACATGGTCCCAAAAAACATTGGTCTCTAAACAGCTCATAATCTAAAAGTTGCATAGAAAGCATTTGGTGTTCCCAGGAGCAATTTAGAAAGTACTGACAAGTGAACATTCAGCATTTGTATTGTGTTGAGAACTGTAATTTTCCACTAGCGCATGTGTTGACAGTAGGGATAAATGAAGCTCTGTGATGATACATGTCCATGCTATGTATAAAGTGAGTCAGGAGGGAAAACATCAAATCCAAATCTAAATTACCTTTTAAGTCCAATGTGAGTATCTGTCTTGTGCCTTGCCAGTTGCCTTTCATTCTCCCCAATTAAGGATTAAGTTTATTCTGTGTATATGTTGCCTTCCCTGGTTCGTCCCATACCCCCTCATTAACATGCTAATGACATTTTTAAATAAACCTTTCTATTGTCATGTCATACCTTATTTTAGACTCACAGGGGGTGATTTACTAACCTAAACATGTTGCGTGTTTACACGGCAAAACGTATTTATCAACCAAACAGGCGCAACGTGTCACATTTTCACACCAATATGGCGTGTTTTTATGTATTTACGTACAGGCGTGTCGTGTAGCATGCGCCATAGGCTACATGTCGCTCTAATAGCGGCATGCAAGTCTCTAAAAGCATATTTCCACTAATGCCATATGTGGAAAAATCATACACATGATAGATATATAATGCTGCTTCACCTCATAAACATTCCAAAAAGCACTTTGCAAATGCTAAAAATAATATGCTAAAATATGAAACTTACTTACACCATTGATGTGTTCAGCTCTGCATGAGCCAACTGCGCATGTGTAGACACCCTTTCACACGCGTCTTAAGCTCAAAAACACGAGCACGCCGATTCTTCACGATTATACTTTGCACAACACACCTGCTAGGTGTGAACACACTACAGAGTTGTATACATTCCACCAATAGATCATTGTGGGTGTGAACACACTACAGAGGCATATTGATTCCACCAATAGATAATGCTGGGTGTGAACACACTACAGAGGTGTAA
Organism: Nanorana parkeri; assembly: GCF_000935625.1. Lineage (NCBI taxonomy): Eukaryota > Metazoa > Chordata > Amphibia > Anura > Dicroglossidae > Nanorana > Nanorana parkeri. Next base: position 833,655 of record NW_017306810.1, read on the forward strand.
ACATTCCACCAATAGATCATTGTGGTGTGAACACACTACAGAGGCATATTGATTCCACCAATAGATAATGCTGGGTGTGAACACACTACAGAGGTGTATACATTCCACCAATAGATCATGCTGGGTGTGAACATACTACAGAGGCATATTGATTCCACCAATAGATAATGCTGGGTGTGAACACACTACAGAGGTGTAAAGATTCCACCAATAGATCATGCAGGGTGTAAGCACACTACAGAGGTGTATAGATTTGGGGGAGTATTAGTAATTCATGCATTCCAAGAAAGCGTCCCCTTCCGGGACATATCCAATGATTAATAGTAATAGGTCTGTAACTGAACAAAATCATGAGAAACAAGGGCAGAACAGGTCGCATAACATATCCAATGTGCGGACCAAAAAAGTTACTTCAGACCATATATAGGAAAGTATAAACTCATTTATTAAACCATATACAATTTGTGCATGAAAAAATATGATTGCACCATATCCCAACACCAAGAGAGAAGGGCTATGCATCTGCGGCAGGATTTGAACCAGGGGCTCAGGTGATGCTAGGCAGTGGCTCTAGCCCCTAAGCCACTGTGCTGAGCCATAGGCATTGTGCTGATGAATGTTAGAATGAGATATTTCCCCTCCTTAGAAGTATCTCAGAAACAGTAAGCAGTTTAAAGTGACATTAAACCCTCAGATTTTTTAACATAAACCAATACTGTAATGTGTACCTTACTGTAATCCATGGTAGTTTCCCTTCTCGTTGCTGCTCTTCCTTTTAAATCCTCATGTCTTTTCATGCTTGGGGAGAACTTCCCTTTTCAGCTCAGGGCCTCTTCCTGTAGTGCTGGCTCAGGTTACAAGCCTATACAAACGTATACACAGACACTGTGTATCCATTCCTGAGACAAGGCAGTCTGCTGCAAAACAGAAGTTCTGCAGAGCATGAGAACAGATACAGATTTAAAAGAAAGAACACACATTACAGTATTGTTTTATGTTAAAAAAATCTGAGGGTTTAATGTCACTTTAAACTAAAATGTCAGGTTACAATAAGCAATATATTTTGATTTCAACAATCATAATACCATTAAATATCCCCATGAGGCAATCCTTTAAGCTGTAGCTAGGAAGTAGTGCCTAACACATAAATGATAACGTGCCATCCACACTTGTTGACAGCATTAACAGGCGTGTGCATTACCAGCATTGATTCACGCCTATTAACATGCTTTCACGCAATATGCCTATGTGTGCAAGCGCGCAATTTAGGCGTGTTTAAGCATGGTGTGTTCGTGGCGTGTTTATAAGGTTAGTAAATCAACCCCACTGGATCTTTGTGGTTCTGTATGCAATGCAGGCAGGTAAAGTCTGGTAGGAGGGGCTGACAGGGCCCTGTGCATAGCTTTCTAAAAACATCACAGCACTCAGTACTTCACTTAAAAGGCATCAGCCCTGATGCAAGCACTGGGTTGGCTCCTAGGAAGAAGTTATGCAAATAACAAAATGTCTTGATGGGTGGATGTCAATCTGGTGGAGTGGGCATTTCTAGCAGACTGTATTTTAATGCAGACTGTCCCAGATAATGTCCATGTGTGATTTGTTCGATGAAGAAAAAAATTCCAACATGCTCCTTTGATTTTTTTTTATCACTGCGGTCAAAATTGATTTGACCCCATCAACCACTACAAGTCGAATGAATGTTCCAAAATCGATTTTCTTCATTCAAAGATTGTTCAGTGTATACCCTACTTAAGGATACCACTACTGAGTTGTTTTTTTTGTAGAAATTGGCTAAGTTTACTTTAAATACAGAGCTGTTATTTAACTTCATTGGGCATTTGTATATAATGTTCTAACAAATGTATCTACTTGCCCAGCTCTAGGAATCAGGTCCAGTCTAATTAAATATTGCTATCTCTACATAGCTTTGTACACAACATTTTAGGTGGACATATTTTATGTCCACCTAAAATGGATATTTTGACCATTTTGTAAAAAAAATTTTGATATTTTTTCATTCTTGATCAATAAGCTTCTATATGTATACCTCAAAGTTGTCAAACAAGCCCTCTAAATAAATAAAACAAATATAGCTAGTGGTATTGCTACCATGCTAAGAGCCATAGACTACAACTCCTGTGACATCCTATTGGCAGCAAGTCATTTTAAAACTTTAGGTCTTAGGTCTTTTATCCTGTTTTTCCCTACAACAATTTAAAAATGGCAGCGGTAACTATTTTCTGCATTTTATATGGGCATGTGTCAAACAACATTGCCTTGTTTATTAGCAGCAACTGTGGGAGGGAAAAGCTAACATAGACCTGGAAGGCATTAAGAACATTATGGAGGGTCCACCTAAAAGTGCACAAATGGAGGCAAATAATTTTGACATGGATCAATTCACTTATTATTAGCTGTGGATAATTAAAAATATTTTCTTAGTTATAAAAGTAAACATACTGAGTTCCTATATATGTCAATTCCAAAAAACTATTGGCCAAGCTTATAGAAAATACATATATTAAGCAAATTAAGCATATAAGTATTTTTTAAATATTTTTAATGTGTGCAGGTTGTTATTATTGTATTGACAGATCATAAGCTATGTATAAAATTGACAATGTTTGATGGTCTGCATCACATAAAAATGAATAAACCTGTGCAGCACAACCCAAATATCACAAAAAAGGAAACAACATTTTGTTAATCCTGTTAATTTAATCTTAAACACATTAAACAATGTTTCAGATTAATCCTGTAATTTAATTTGGCCAAGGACTATCAATATTCAGAAAGTATTATCAGGTATAACATAAAAAACCCAATATTTATGGACATATTTAGAACTGGTCATTATAATTTAGTAAGAAACATAAAATTGTTACACAGCAAATGTTACAATGTTGACGCAATTATTCTGTTTGAATTATTCAGGTTTATTGTCCAAGGTTGGCTGGTACACTGAATAACTTCATAAACAAGAAGATACTCAACCAACGTGTACATGCACAGAGGAATCAAGGTGAAATTATACTTATATATATAGTATTTTTTTTTATAGAGGGAAAATTGTCTGAAGTGTACAGCACTATAGACACAGAGCAGGTGCTTATAATATGGGTCCTGTAAAAGGGTGGAAGCGCAGGTGTTTTATTACTGGAGATGGCCACTTTTGCTTGCACTTTCCTCTGTGAATTTTATGAATGATTTCGGTGCACACTAGTTTTAACTATTGTACCTTTGGGCAATTGGTGTGACGTAGACTATTATGTGGGTGTTTCACTATTATTTCACCATTTAAAAGAAATGTGTCATTGTGTGGCACTGGCACATAAGTTTTGTTTTATATTAGTATTGTTTATTTTATTTAGTTTTGCTGTTGTGCTAGGAGCTGAGCACAAAGTTTTTACAAAGTTGTTAGTTCAGAGGTGTATTACTATTTATTAAAAATTAGGAGACCAAAGATGGCAGAGCAGTGTAAAATTGGCCAGCAGAATTAATTTATTTATAAGGGAGAATTGGATAAAAATGCACTAAAAAAAAGCAAAGGCAGAGATTTTACTACAAGTATTAGAACACTACACAGGGTAATTTAGATGATACAGCAGTGTAAAACTGGCCAGTAGCAGGATAGTTTTAATGAGCAAGTCTAGGCCAGATTTTACTAGAGACAAAGAACACAGGCTGGGGGTTTGCTGCAAGAATTAAGTCTGTATATACAGCAGTGAAAATTTGCCCATTAGTTAGAAAGTTTTAATCAGGGATAAAAAGGTTTTTTGTTGTATGCCTCATTTTTATTTTTACTATAGGGATAACTAGGGTGCGGAATGTGTCTGATATAATCTGAGGTGGTTTATATGCATACTGTTCTTACAGTTTGCTTTTTTTTCCCCTTGAACCTTGTGAGAACCAGGGTGGTAAACCCTATTTGTGTCCAAGCCATTTTTCAGAATTCAGCGCTGAGGTACTTTGACTGACATGTATTCAGTCACGCAACACTGTACTGTAAATTGGGGACAGATACAGCTTTCTTTTGGCGGTATTTAATCACCACTGATGTTTTATTTGTATTTTTTATAAGTCATTTTCATTTCTAAACTTGTTTTTTCCACTTAACTTTATACACTTTTCACTTTATACATATACAGTGACAGGTCCTCTCTATGGAGACATCAGGGGTCTATTAGACCTCTAATGCCCCCTAGGGATTCCAAAGAAGCTGATAACGCAGAGATCTGCTTCAACTGCTTCTTCTCTGGATACGGCAGCTAGAGAGATTACAGGCTAAAACGGGAAGTGATGCATCAATTACACGCATTCAGTGATCGGAGTGGAGATCAGCCAGTGGAAGTTTGCTGACCTCCCCCTATGCATCCAGACCTGATGGGCCTGCATGGAGGACAGCAAAGCTGGGGATAGCAGGTAGTGGCAGCAGAGGGGGGGTGCACACTTCCCTGTACTGTACATGTGATTTCTAGAGGCGCTCAAATGTTTTTATGTAACAGCCTTCGTCAGCTGTTTAAAATGTTCAAGCTTTCCTTTTTTTACTGTTGGGGGGCTACAGTGAAATATTTGGTGTCTAAACAGACCCCTGACAATTCCATTTTGAAATAGAAAAAGGAATTGAGAGCGCTGAGTTCTCAATATCTTTTTCTGCACTAAATGATGCACTGCGGTGCATTCTAACAACGCATTGCAGCGCATGTGCATGGCATACACCATAATATGGTGCACGTGTATGGTATGTGTGTGGGGGAGGGGGTTTTGTGTTTTTTTTATTACTTAATTTTTTTTACATATTTTTTAATAATGTTTTTTTTTTTACTGTTAGGGGGCTTCAGGGAAATATCAAGGGTCTTAACACACCCCTGATATTTCCCTTTTGACATAGAAAAAGAAATTGAGGACACAGAGTCCTCAATTTCTTTTTCTGCAGCCCCAGCACTCAATGAATGGGAAGCACTCAGTACAGAGGCTTCCCATTCATTCAGAAACTGCTGATAGTAAAATATTTACTATCAAGCAGTTTATGAAAGAGGAGACGCCTCCATAGGGAGTGCTACTCCCCATTCAGAAATTCATGAATGAACAGGCTTTGATGTAAATCACAGCCTGTTCATTCATAACTGGGGACACACAGTACTATGGGGGTTATTCACAAAGCTGCCGAAGGATCTAGCCATAGCTTCGGCTGGTCCTTCGGCTAGGTTCGCCACAGGACCCCTTCGGTTCAGTAGAACCGAAGGGCTGCTGTACGGGCTATTCACTTGAGCCCGTACAGCTCCCGAAATTGGCCGAGCGGCTCAGTCGAGCTGAAAACATATGCTTCGGCTCGACTGAGCCGAGGTGAAAGCCGAAGCTGGAACGGCTGGCCGACAACCTGCTACTGACAGCTTGGCGGAGCCAGCCATCATCTCACGGTTGGCTC
>NW_017306810.1:839460-841070 GCF_000935625.1 Nanorana parkeri
GCTGTTTAAAATGTTCAAGCTTTCCTTTTTTTACTGTTGGGGGGCTACAGTGAAATATTTGGTGTCTAAACAGACCCCTGACAATTCCATTTTGAAATAGAAAAAGGAATTGAGAGCGCTGAGTTCTCAATATCTTTTTCTGCACTAAATGATGCACTGCGGTGCATTCTAACAACGCATTGCAGCGCATGTGCATGGCATACACCATAATATGGTGCACGTGTATGGTATGTGTGTGGGGGAGGGGGTTTTGTGTTTTTTTTATTACTTAATTTTTTTTACATATTTTTTAATAATGTTTTTTTTTTTACTGTTAGGGGGCTTCAGGGAAATATCAAGGGTCTTAACACACCCCTGATATTTCCCTTTTGACATAGAAAAAGAAATTGAGGACACAGAGGCCTCCACTTCTATGCAGCCCCAGCACTCAATGAATGGGAAGCACTCAGTACAGAGGCTTCCCATTCATTCAGAAACTGCTGATAGTAAAATATTTACTATCAAGCAGTTTATGAAAGGGGAGAAGCCTCCATAGGGAGTGCTACTCCCCATTCAGAAATTCATGAATGAACAGGCTTTGATGTAAATCACAGCCTGTTCATTCATAACTGGGGACACACAGTACTATGGGGGTTATTCACAAAGCTGCCGAAGGATCTAGCCATAGCTTCGGCTGGTCCTTCGGCTAGGTTCGCCACAGGACCCCTTCGGTTCAGTAGAACCGAAGGGCTGCTGTACGGGCTATTCACTTGAGCCCGTACAGCTCCCGAAATTGGCCGAGCGGCTCAGTCGAGCTGAAAACATATGCTTCGGCTCGACTGAGCCGAGGTGAAAGCCGAAGCTGGAACGGCTGGCCGACAACCTGCTACTGACAGCTTGGCGGTGCCAGCCATCATCTCACGGTTGGCTCTGGCCACTTGCATGCAGAGACAGTGCAGCGTCCCCTGGTTAGCAGCTAACCACGGACGCTCATGTGTCATTACACTGAGAACCCGGCGGAGCCACTGTGATATCATGTGATATGATATGTGATATGTGTTCAGCATCTCCTGGTTATCTAGTAACCAGGGGACGCTGGGCTGTCATTACACACTGAGAACCCGGTGGAGCCGCCATATCACGGTAAATAAAATATTTAATACCAAGCAGTTTATGAATGGGGAGGAGCCTCTGTAGTGAGTGCTACTCCTCATTCAGAAATTCATGAATGAACAGACAGTGATGTAAATCACATCCTGTTCAATCATAACTGGGGACACATAGTACTATGTGTCCCCAGTTAGTTACAAACACACAACACAACAACTGGTGCTTGAACTTCACACGAAGGACCGGTAAATATCACTGATATTTACCGATCCTCCGCTCGGTCACGCATACAGTGGCTGTCATCCCCAGAAACTGACAGGAGGGCAGTGGCTGCTCTCTCCACACCGCCGGGGCTGCTCTCACATGCCGCTCGATCACCGTAATCGAGCAGCTCGTTCCTCCACCCCCCCGCCGGCCATTTTGATTCGGATCCCCGCTGCCTCAGCCCCTACAAGCGGGGGAGAGCAGCGGGGATCCATGTCAACACAGCGGCTCCAGGCAGGGATCAGAAGCTGAACATG
>NW_017306810.1:841146-887504 GCF_000935625.1 Nanorana parkeri
TCTGCTTAACAGTTATGGTGTAAGTTCATGGTCACTAAAGCGACCATGAACTTATAGCAAAACTGCCAGCACCGTAGGGCATACTGACCTGGCCAGCTGGAAACAGTTTTTTTCCGCCGCATGCCTTACGACGCTGGCAGGGAAAGGGTTTTTAAAGGTAAGAGCCCTGGCAGCAAAAATAGTAAACGTTTTCTAACTGACCCTAATCTCTCCCTACACAGTTTGACAGTTAACGTATTGGGCCACCCCTCCAAATCATTGGATTCAGGTGTTCCAATCACCTCTATGACCACAGGTGTATAAAATCAAGCACCTAGGCATGCACATTACTTCTATAAACACTTGTGAAAGAATGGGTCCCTCTCTGGAGCTCAGTGAGTTCAAGCGTGGTACCGTGATAAGTGCCACCTGTGCAAAAGGTCCATCCGTGAAATTTCCTTGCTACTAAATATTCCACTGTCAACTGTTAGTGGCATTATAACAGAGTGAAAGTAACTTGGAATAACAGCTACTCAGCCACGAAGTGGTAGGCCACCTAAAAATGAGTTTCTATGGCCCAGCAGCTGCATCCAAGCCTTGCATCACCAAGTGCAATGCATTGCGTCAGATGCACTGTTGTAAATCACGCCGCCACTGGACTCTAGAGAAATGGAGACGTGATCTCTGGCGTGACGAATCATGCTTGTCTGTCTGGCAATCCGATGGACGTGTCTGGGTTTGGCACTTGCCAGGAGAATGGTACTTGCCTGACTGCATTGAGCCAGCTAATAGAGAGTGGAGGGGGAATCCCTGTGGGGAGCGGTGAATGACAGTCACCCCTCTCTGCAGGGAGATTATTGGGAAGTGAGCGGATCAATGGTATGTTTTTGCTCACTTCCTGATCAATAGAGCAGACGTGTGACAGTTTCAATGTATCATGTCAGCTCTAACTATGGGGATGAGTGTAATTCACTCACCTCATAGTTCTCCTTTAAGCATGTGGATTGCTCTTGAGATTGAATAAACTTCTGGCTCAGAATTTTTTCAATGTCAACAATTACTTGTTGGAAAATACTTTAAAATAATAATAGGATTAGTATGTACTGAAGGAAATTTCCCTATGACAAGAATATCTAATTTAATATCACTGTCATCACTAAAGGTGGTTCAACAAGATCATTCTGATCTAATTATTTAAATACCTCTTGCAAGATCCTAAAATCCTTTTTAATAAACTGCTTCAATCTGTTGTGGAGTCATACCAAAAGGGAATAGTATTTGATTCCTTAGAATGCATGACTTTCAGTGTGAAATTCCTCACAAAGAAGTTTAAATCTTTCATAATCTCAAATCTGTCATAGTTTTGAAAGGGGCAAAAACCCAAACCTAAAAGAGGACTTCTCTTCCTCTGGTAAGTTGAAAGATAGGTAAATAATCTCTAATTGGTTTTGTCTGTTGGAGCAAATTGAACTATACTCTATAGGGGTTTTTTGACTTCCTCTGGATCAACAGTGGGTAATTGGGGGCATAGTGTACTTTTTAGGCTTTTTGTGCATAGATGAATGTGAGTGATATTATGTGAGGTGGTTTATGTGGACACTGTTCTTGCACTAAGTTGTTTTCTTTCATATCTGCCTTTCTGATCCTAATGACCATATTTCAAACATCATGCAGTGCATTATAGTTTAAAAAAAATCTGTGCAGAAATTCATCAGGAGCCCACATCTCAAACCAGAAGGATTCACCTTGAACCCATGGTGGAAAACCCAAACCTCACCCCTACTATAAACCTTTTTTTAAAACCAACAATTAAAAACTGGTTGATGAAAAACACAATATAAACTGGTGCATAACCCCTCTTTACTATCAACTTCACTAAACTATTGCACAAAGAGAAAATCTGTGAACAGCGTAATATATCTGTCCCTGATTTTATATCTAAAGTAACATCAGATTTGAACACCCCTCCACATTCTTTAAAAGTTCTTCTTTATGACAATCTCAGCATTATTAGAACATTGAAAAATAAAATAAAATAAACTATGAAGACACTTTTGAGAATATGCAGAATTTAAAACATGTATATTAAACTTTAGCAAAATATTTTCCAAAATATACAGTATATACAACTGACAGAAATATGGGAAAATGGAATTTGTATTTGGATGTTCCATTAAATGATAAGAAATTAGATAGCTTGTTATTTCCATATAGAATATCTCATTTCACTAAGTATCATGCTTAAGGCATAGATAAAATTTGGTTCCAATGTAGCCAAATATGATTTGTAGACCTCCCTGTTCTGTTGGAGAGTATGTTCACACCAGAGAACCTACAAGTCAGAACCACCTGCCCTTGGAACCACTTTGGAACATTTACAAATATTTTTCAGACCTTCTTAAAAAAAAGAGTGCTTATTAATGATAAAGCCTTTTTTTCCAGATTTTGAATAAGTAAATCACTTTTTACCAGAAAAAATGTTTTTAATTTGGCTTTAAGAGTTTAGTCAGTGATACCCAAATATTGGAGATCAGACAATCTACCCACACTAAAAGAATGAAAAGAACATATGACTGACTACATTAACTTTAAAACATTATACAGTGTCAAAAAGAATTATGCTGGTCTATTTCACAAAATATGGAATCCCTGGATTGAACATGGTAATTCATTTTGAACAATCCATGATTAAAATATGCTATTTTTACCTTCTCGTTTTTGTTGTCTTATTTTTTTGTCTTATATGTATTTTTATCATATAAACTTTTCTTATTTACTGTATATGTCTCAATTTTATTAAATGGTATTATCACAACCCTGTTACTCCCTTCCTTATTCCTTTCCTGCAACATTTAATTCAAAGTTCATTATCTTAAAATTAAAAAGAAAAAACTAAACGTATCAAAAAATACTTTGATACTTTTTCATTAGTCATTATGCAGAACTTTAACAAACCAACAGTCTTGGGAACCAACACTAGTGGGCCACACCATTTATTTTTGGTCTCTTTAATTACCCCTCAGTCTAGCATTAACTGTATCTTCTCAGCTACTGCCTGTCTGCGGGTCTCTGGAATAATATAGTTTAAGCTGAAGTTGAATATTGAGGTGCATGATAATGTCATGCTTAATTACTGTATATCTGTGCAGCCTGGCAACTCAGAGAAGATATCCTTATTTTGTTGCAGAAACTCTCTTACCTCTTGCTGCTGGACTATGAACTAGACATGTAAATGTTGTTTTGTTCCGAATGTATATTTGTATGAATTTTGTTAAATTCAGACATTCAAATGCATCCAATTTTTTTACTTTCTACATGTCCGAATGCAAACAAATCTGAATGGTTGTTTAACGAAAAATTCTGATCCATCTGAATTTCGTTCAAAATGAAACTATATAGGACATGTGACCGTTCTCTGGCCAATCAGCTGTGTTTTTTTGCTATTGGGAGTTGCATTACAAGCACGGTCATGTGACTTCCTTTTGTGGATCATTCAGAAATGAAAATTCAGACTAGAGGTGCACCAAAATGGAAATTTCAAAACCGAAATAACAAAATTTGTCAGGTCGAAACCGAAAATGTTTTTTTATTTTAATTTTTTCACAATTTTATTTTATTTCTTTTGTATAATCTTTTAAATTTTTTAATATGTATTTTTATTTATTAATTATTTTCCTTTTAAAATAGAAAAAGAGATTGAGGACACAGAGTCTTCAATATATTTTTCTATATCCCCTGTTATCAATGAACAGGAATCCTCTATGAGTGTTCCTGTTCATTCATAACTTGAGAATATGGGATTCATTGGAAACAACAGATAAGGTGATAGGCAATCCCAGTCACTCCCATCTTCATCTACCACCTTCTTTATAAGGGATGTTTATTAAACCTTTACTCAGCATGTTCGGCTGACCCGAAGTGCAGAAGGAGTCGTGTCAGAATAGAAAAAAAAAGTTTTGCCCATTGGAATGCATTGCTAGATTCCTATTGGCTATTTCAATTTGCAATAGCCAATAGTAAACTAGCATTGTACCCGCCCTCTGCTGATGGACCTGATGGAGAACTGCAGCAGAGGGCGGGTACAATGCTAGTTTACTATTGGCTATTGCAAATTGAAATAGCCAATAGGAATCTAGCAATGCATTCCAATGGGTAAACATTTTTTTCTCTATTCTGACACGGCTACGTGTCAGAATAAAAAAAAAGAAACAGCAGTGTTTCTCTCCTTGGCTGTCAGGAGCGGGAGACTCCCGGAGCGCCAGGGAGAGTTTGCTGTTTGGAGATCAGTGTCCTTGGTTAGCAGGTAACCAAGGACGCTGATCTCTCTGCAAGTGGCCAGAGCCAGCTATAAGATCACGGCTGGCTCTGCCCAGCTGTCAGAAGCAGGCCAGCTTCAGCTTTCACCTCGGCTCAGTCGAGCCAAGGCATATGCGTTCGGCTCGAGTGGGCCGCTTGGCCACGTTCGGGAGCTGTACGGGCTATAGTGAATAGCCCGTACAGCACCCCTTTGGTTCTACTGAACCGAAGGGGTTCTGGGGCCGAAGCTAGCCAAAGGATTGGCCGAAGCTACGGCTAGATCCTTCGGCAGCTTTGTGAATAGACCATATAGTGTTGGAATCATTGCCAGAATCATCATCAGATGTAGTTAATAGAGGTCCAGACTTTGAGGCGTTTGCATTTCTGTGCTTCTTCAGGAAAATAGGGCTACTTGCTAATAAGTTAACATAGATATATATCGATAGTAACACACCTATTCACATGTTACCGCAACTAGCAGAGAAGTGTATATGCATATTCACAAAGGGGACATGAGGAATGCCCAGCCTGGGTTCCTGGAACTTTTGCCTTATATGTATCCCAAGATCATCAAGACCCCAGAGTAGTGGCCCTGCTGACAGTGCCCATAGACAGACATATTTCTCAGTTACTTCTCAACTGTCATTGGCTGATGCCGAGGTATACAGATATGTGTGTAACTTCAAAAGCTAGGACATCATGAAAAACATATATGTTTAAACAATATACATATGAGTTTAAAAACTTGGCCATCAAGTAAAACATATCTAAAATGCTTTATTTACATATTTGAACAATTAAAAACATAAGGTATAAGTGTATCTATCACAATAAAAGTGGCTCCACTTGAATAAACCAGTCTCTTTATTTTTCATCTATTTCACCTTCTACCATATGTAGTGCATTCAATTTTCATACATTACATGGATCAGGTTTTCAGATTTAATTTTCATAATTCAATAGAGGTGTTATAAGATAAGTTTTGGTTCTACATGTTTCACAGGTAAAACTGCTTATTCAGGAGCTAATGAAACCTTATAAAGGCATAAAGCAGAGTATGAATATCCATGCAAAATAATAAATATTTACAAAGTAAAATAGTTTCAGTGAATCTGATATTTGGAATTTCCTTAAGTGTAAGGAATGTTAGGTAGCTGCTGGGATTCATATGGACAGGTGCAAGGAGAGTGAATTGGATCCCATCTCCTAGAATTTAGATTGTAACTTGATTCTGTCAGAGCTTAACATCCCAGCTGCTCCTATACAGTTAAGATGATTGAAAAAGGATACAAACCTGTTACATTTGATTCTAAGAAGGATAAAACAATACCGATGATGTTTCAATAATCAGATTCAATAAAATTATTATAACACTGAGAGCAAACTTCCAATCTCAGAAATTGTGATCTAAGATGTCCACAGTACAGTCTCTTCGATAAAAGTAAATAGTTATTGCTAATGAGTAAATCTTATTAAAAAATATTGAATCTGTTTTTAAAATAAGCTAATAAATTGTTCATACTGTTAGTACCAATAATGTCCCAACCATCTGTAAAGGTGAGTTCATTAAAAAAGTGGGCCTTTTAGTAATTCTGCATGAATACATCTTCCAATATAAAGTGAAACTTTATTTTAAAAAGCTGTATGTTTTATAATCAAATTGCAACAATTGAGCTCCAGTCAAGTGGCTTTGCCTAGAATGAGATGATGTTATCAGTCTGCTCTAGGCAGGCAGAAGCATTGCCTCAGTCTCTCCTCTTCAGCGTTCAGACTTCAGCATTGTAACTTTTGCAGGGGAGAGGCTGCAGTAGGGGCAGATCAATGCTAGATATGTGTAAACACAGCCAAGGCACAGACACCATGAATGTGTCATCTCTAAGCCAAAATCTCAATCCAGAAAGTAAATGCAGCTCTTAAACAAAATGGTGCCATCCTTCTGGAGAAAAAAAGGCATTGCCAGGGGGAAGTATGTTGATCTCTGAAAAGTAACAGATATTTGTAAGTGTTACACTACAACATTATGTAGCATGCATGCACCTAACTAGAAAAATAATATACTGTATATCTGAAACCAGGTCCACGTCAAGTATCATTATTGGTAGGTATGACACACCTTTGGACCAGCATGTCCTATTGGCTTTTGAAAGGAAGGTGTAGCAGAGTTGCCCAACAGTACTTCATGGAGCAGGGAGGTGAGGATAAATAACCTTGCCATGGCCAAATACTGATAGTAGTGTAATACCAGTGGTTACACTTAAAAAAAACACCTACATTTAGAATGATAATGGAAAACCATATTACCAACAGTATACTCCTCAATAAAGAGTACTTACTATTTCTTACTGCAATACATATTAATGCTACCATAAAATTAAATTCAATTGAAAATCCACAATAATGGACATTATACTGGAAAATGTACATAAATGAATATGATTTAAATGGTCTATGATTCCTAAAGGTTCTCTGTAAAGCTCTGAATAATTTTCACTTAACATATCTTTGAATTAACCTTCTATTGTATATTCCTATAATAAAATAAAATGTCTCACTGTTTGAAACAAAAGTTAAAATCAAGAATGTTTGGCTTTGAATTTTGGCTACTGTGCCTCTTTTTGCCCTTGCAAATTTACAAATGAATGTTATCCTTAGGTAATGCCTATACATTTTATTATAATCTACAATAACGTGCACAATACAATACAAATAAATGATTGTTAATGTACACAGTAAACAAGGTATAATGTTCAGAGAAATACAAAAAATCTCTCATTAAAAGTAGGTTAAACTATTTATGACAATAGTTGTTAGTAAACCTCATAGAACACATTTGATTCTCCTTTATGAGTTGTGGACCTTGGGCATGCTACACATAAAAATCCCCAAAAAACTTAACTGAAGTACACAGAGCACGTGCCCTGCCCTTCTACCCCACCCTCACATTTACCAGTGATTGTTACTGTGTAATTATAACAGCTACTTTAGCTGATGATGTCTAACAATGGATGGAAGTTTATGAACAATGCTATAAACACTCTTCAGATATGAGATAGAGGGATACAAAGTAACATTGTACTTACTCTGTTTCATTTATCTGCAGATTGAAAGGATGAACTTAAATGACATCAAAGCAAACTGACAAGAATTTTTTTTTTAATAATATCTGTTCCTATTTATACCAATATTAACCCACTAGGGGTGTTTTTATATAACATTTAGATTCCTGTGCTCCTCAGCTTCATCTATTGGCCATAATACATTGTGAATCTACAACAAAGATGTTCACAGAGCGGTTTGCTCTGTGAAAGTTTTATAAAAACACCCCTTAATTTACACTAATCAGCTCTAATTAACGCCTTTTTCTTTCATCTCTAAGCTATTATTTCTGCTTATTTTGTTTATTTCTATTTTCCTAATCATTAATATTAGGGATGCACCAATACCAGATACCAAGTATTTGGGCAAGTACTCATACTCACCCAAATTATGTGCTATTTTCCCCTGATACTGGAAATTCTGGTCAGAGGGAGACTTTCTCTGACTGGCAGTGCCAAAGTGGTAACATGGAGTCGCTACCTGACCAATCAGTAAGATGGGTGGCCCGGAAGCCAACATGCTGTTTGGCCAGCTCGATGCTTGGCTTCCCGGCCAAGCAGCATCCAGCCGGCCGAACAGCATGGAGTCGGCTTCGCAGGCAATAAAGAAGCCGGCAGGGGTAATGACATGCCACCTGGCTTCCTGGTTGGCCAGGAAGCCGCCTCCATGCTAGCTGAAGTATCGTTTAGCTAGCTTGTGTTGGTTTTGTTCCTTAATCTTTTTATGCTGCATTAACAAAGTGCACAAATTAGTTAAAAAGCCTTTATACATAACTTTGCAATGCTTTGTAACAGAATAAATTCCATGTGGGGAAGGCCTATCCCACCAATTCTAGAATAAAATATCTAGCAAAATAGAAAAAAAAGAGTTTTGTCTATGGTTTATACAAAAACATTTTTGCTATACAATATCATCAAAAAAAGCCTTGCTTGTCCTAACAAAACAAATGAATTACTTTATTAACTTAAGTAATGACACAGATATTGCTTGATAAACAGGACCATACAAACACAGTTAACAGGACCATAAACAGGACCAACAGGACCAGCTTCGGCTGATCCTTCGGCTAGCTTTGACCCCAGGACCCCTTCGGTTCTACTGTATGGGCTATTCACTATAGCCTGTACAGCTCCTGAAGTTGGCCGAGTGGCTCAGTCGAGCTGAAGGCATATGCTTTGGCTCGACTGAGCCGAGGTGAAAGTCGGGGCTGGCCGAACGGCCGTCCATTGGCCGACCGACTGCCTGCTACTGACAGCTGGGCGGAGCCAGCCATCATCTCCAGCCATTTGCATGCAGAGACAGATCAGCGACCCTGGTTACCAGGTAACCAGGGCCGCTGATCTGTCAGTACACTGAGACCACGGCGGCTGCACTGAGTTCTCAGTGTTTAATGACAGTTCAGCGTCCCCTGGTTACCTAGTGACCAGGAGATGCTGAACTGTCATGAGAGCTTGTCGGAGCCGGCGAAGATATCAAAGCAGGCTCTGCTAAGCTCTCATCGTAATGACAGAACAGCGTCCCCTGGTTACTGGGTAAGCAGAGGCGCTGATCTGTCATTACGATAAGATCTTAGCGGAGCTGGCTTTGATATCACCACCAGCTCCGACAAGCTCTCATTGTAATGACAGCTGGTCCCAGCCAATAGAAAACAGTTGGGCCGAGCTAGCTGTCACTGCTAGCACTGCCCAATCGTTTTCTACTTTTTTTACAGTTCGTCTATTCGACTCGGTACCACAGAGGTACCGAGCAGAATAGCCGAGCCGAATGCCGCTCAGCGGCATTCGGCTATTCACTCACTGCCGTTCGGCCCCTATGAGGCAAGACAATCGACATCAGACATAGCCAGAGCCTGATGTACCAGCAGCAACCGCCCCCACCCTGGTAATAAGCACCACCACAACAGCCCCCCCACACCCCATAAATATTCATCACCGTGAAAAAAACATTCTGGGGGATTTAGTAAAAAACCAGGGGACTCAAGAGGTTAAATATACTGTACTTACCTTTCCTTTCCTTACTATACATGTCCTCTGAATTATCGATAGATATCACCCAGCACATAAAGCAACCTGGTTGCTATCTCCATGAATGTAGGTCGCAAGCATGTGGAGCCCCTTTTATGTTCTACGGTCCATATGCTCTTCAAAATTAGGTGGATGCTTCAGGACGGGGGGCTATAAAATGGCACACAAAGTAACTGTCAAGTCACAACTAAAAGTTGCGATTTACCATACTGTTAACAAGATACACTGGCTGTACTGTGGTCACAAAACCACTGTTTTATGTTAATACTTAACAAAATCAGTTTATCTGTGCTATAAAATGTTATAGTTTTCAATAATTATGTGATAAAAGAAAACAGTAGGTGCACAGTTAAACTAGACATTTAAATGGTAGCTACATTAGCATTAGAAAGCCTCAACAAGTAAAATGATAATGTAATTGTATAATTGTTCATAAGAATACAATATTTTTTTTCTTTTTCTTTTATTGCAGAGCAAAAGTTTTCTAGGTTTAAGGAGACAACAGCAGCCAGGGTAAAACTTGCAAGAAAACTTTACATAGGGGTCTATTCACGAAGCTGCCGAGGGCAGCCGAGTGAATGAAGCACAGCACTGTGCTCCCGGGGCGCCAGGGAGTCTCCTGCTCCCGGGGCGCCAGGGAGAGTTTGCTGTTTGGAGATCAGTGTCCCTGGTTAGCAGGTAACCAGGGACGCTGATCTCACTGCAAGTAATCATATTGTGTGCACTACGATAAAGGTAAGGACATGGGTGGGAGGAGCCACTGCTGGATGGAATTATATTGTGTGTACTGCCTACTTAATCACCCCAACAATAAGACAGAAAGGCTTTATTATCTGGTCTGGGACCACTTTATTTTCAACTGTAATTGAACTTTTGTTGATAAATCAATCCTCTCTGGTTGATCTATGTACATTGCAAGAATGTTAACATCAGTTTCCTACCTGTTTCTGTTCAGAAGAACTAGCTGTTTGTAGTAGCATATCCTTTAAAAACTGATCCTTGTATGGGAGGGTCTGGGCTCATTATTACCAGCTGGTGGGCTTCCTGTGTTGTAATAGTATCTGCAACCAAAAAATAAATTCCTATTTCAAGGGATGCCAAAAATTGTACTTGTATCTTAGTGCAGACTTCTGGAAAAATCAGTCAGCCAATCACAGAAGCGGTAAAATACATTTCTGGTGGCTTCCATACATCAACTGTATATATGGAGTGTCATATTGCAATGGATTCTTTTTGACAGATTTAGAACATGACCGCAGCTACAATTGTAAAGGTAATTTTTAATACCATTAAATCACGGAATGGCTATAGTAATTTTGTAAAGATTTTTTCATTTTTATTTTTTAAAGTGAACTTACCTTTTCAACAAAATTAATTTAAAATAGTATAAAAACAAAGAAAAATAAAAAAAAGAATTTTTTTTTTACTTTATGGACTTATTTATGGATTGTGAAATATATACAGGTGAAACTCGAATAATTAGAATATTGTGCAAAAGTTCATTTATTTCACTAATGCAACTTAAAAGGTGAAACTAATATATGAGATAGACTCATTACATGCAAAGCAAGATAGTTCAAGCCGTGATTTGTCATAATTGTGATGATTATGGCTTACAGCTCATGAAAACCCCAAATCCACAATCTCAGAAAATTAGAATATTACATGCAATCAATGAAACAAGGATTGTACATAGAACAATATCGGACCTCTGAAAAGTATTAACATGCATATGTACTCAGTACTTGGTTTGGGCCCCTTTTGCAGCAAAAACTTCCTCAATGCAGCGTGGCATGGAAGCTATCAGCCTGTGGCACTGCTGAGGTGTTATGGAAGACCAGGATGCTTCAATAGCGGCCTTCAGCTCTTTTGCATTCATTGTTCGGTCTCATGTCTCTCATCTTTCTCTTGGCAATGCCCCATAGATTCTCTTTGGGGTTCAGGTCAGGCGAGTTTGCTGGCCAATCAAGCACAGTAATCCCACGGTCATTGAACCAGGTTTTGGTGCTTTTGGCAGTGTGGGCAGGTGCCAAGTCCTGCTGGAAAATGAAGTCAGCATCCCCATAGAGCTCGTCTGCGGAAGGAAGCATGAAGTGCTCCAAAATCTCCTGGTAGACGGCTGCGTTGACCCTGGACTTAATGAAGCACAGTGGACCAACACCAGCAGATGACATGGCTCCCCAAATCAACACAGACTGTGGAAACTTCACACTGGACTTCAAGCATCTTGCAGTGTGTGCCTCTCCATTCTTCCTCCATACTCTGGGTCCTTGGTTTCCAAATGAGATGCAAAATTTGCTCTCATCAGAAAAGAGGACTTTGGACCACTGAGCAACAGACCAGGTCTGTTTTTCTTTAGCCCAGGTAAGACGCTTCTGACGTTGTTTGTTGTTCAGGAGTGGCTTGACAAGAGGAATACGACATTTGAAGCCCATGTCCAGGATCCGTCTGTGTGTGGTGGCTCTTGATGCACTGACTCCAGCCTCAGTCCACTCCTTGTGAAAGTCCCCAACACTTTTGAATGGCCTTTTCCTGACAATCCTCTCCAGGCTGCGGTCATCCCTGCTGCTTGTGCACCTTTTTCTTCCACACTTTTCCCTTCCACATAACTTTCTATTAATGTGCTTTGATACAGCACTTTGGGAACATCCAACTTCTTTTGCAATTACCTTTTGAGGCTTTCCCTCCTTATGGAGGGTGTCAATGATGGTTTTCTGCACAACTGTCAGGTCAGCAGTCTTTCCCATGATTGTGATTCCTACTGAACCAGACTGAGAGACCATTTAAAGGCTCAGGAACCCTTTGCAGGTGTTATGGCTTAATTAGCTGATTAGAGTGGGACACTTTGAGCCTAGAATATTGCACCTTTTCACAATATTCTTATTTTCTGAGATTGTGGATTTGGGGTTTTCATGAGCTGTAAGCCATAATCATCACAATTATGACAAATCACGGCTTGAACTATCTTGCTTTGCATGTAATGAGTCTATCTCATATATTAGTTTCACCTTTTAAGTTGCATTAGTGAAATAAATGAACTTTTTCACGATATTCTAATTATTCGAGTTTCACCTGTATTAGTACATTTCTGAGTGTAAGGTGAGAGCACAGTGCCTATGCCTCACTGAAATCCAAAACAATGTTGCCATGGGGTCCCCTTTCCAAACCGTACCAGACCTTTAGGTCTGGTAGGAATGTTAGGAGGGACCCCCTGTTAAATGTTTTTTTTACAAAAAGTGTTTGAGGTTCCCCCCAAAAGTCATAACAGGCCCTTAAAGTCTGGAAGGACTAAAGTTCCCAACCAGACCCTTAATCCGGGCAATGCGAGGGATGAGCGAGCACCACCCCTGTGCCATACCAGGCCATATGCCCTAGGCTTTGGGAGGGTGCATTTCCCGTGGTGCCCCCTGGAAAAGCACCTTGTTTCATACCTTTTCCCCATAACCCTGGCCTGGTGGTTGTGGGGGTCTGTGGGCAGGGGGCTCATTTGGGGGCGCATAAAGGAGGCACCCAGATGCAGCCCCCCTTATGAATGAGTAAGTGGTACTTGTACTTAAACATGTGCAAATTGTTTCGTTCCGAATCGAAATTCGGATGAAATTTCGAAGATTCAGATTCAGTATCCGAATTCCGAATTAAAGAAAAAACGAAGTGTGGATGAAATTTTGTTTGCTGGCCAAAATTTTGTTGCAGCAAAATTACATTAGAATTTTTTTTTTTTTAGTCTGCAGAAGATGACCCTTAAGGTCTGGTAGGAATGTAAGGAGAGACCCCCCAAGTTAAAACCAAAAAAAGTGGGTCTGGTTCCCCCCCAAAATCCCTACCAGGCCCTTTAGGTCTGGTAGAAATTTTAAGGGGGAACTCCAGCCCCCCAAAATGGGGGAAAAACCGTGGGGTCCCCCCTAACATTCCTACCAGACCCTTGATCCAAGCACTAGCCGGACAGGCCAGGAAAGGGGGGGGGGGCCTTAAAGCACTTCCCCTCCCTGCGCCTTCCAGTCCACGTGCCCAATTACATAATCCAAGGTCAACCACATCATCCAGCCAGGGCCGGATTAAGAGCCCCAGAGGGCTGGTGCTGAGGATTTCAGTGGGCCTTTTTATAGAGATGGTGACAGTCACCGGGGCCTTCTTCCTCGTGTCCGGGCTGTGATTTGTAGTCAGTGATGAAGTGCCAGGGCCCGGTTGCAGCTGCGACCCTGGCAGATCTGCCACTGACTCCAAGCTGTAGAGAGACTAGAAACCTTAGCAATACATTATACAGCAATACAGAACTACAGAGGACTACAAATTCCTGTAATAAATTATACAGCAATGCAGAATATTACCACTAACTATAGAGGATTACAAATCCAGTAATGCATTACAGAGCAATGCAGAATACCACCAGCTATAGAGGACTACAAATCCCAGCAATACATTCTAAAGCACTGCAGAATAATATAATCAGCTATAGAGGACTACAAATCGCAACAATACATTGTAAAGCACTGCAGAATAATACCATCATCTATAGAGGACTACAAATCCCAGCAATACTTTATACAGCAATGCAGAAGAATATGAAGCTACATGCTATGTGTTGCTCCTGGTTAACGGCCTGATGTATCCAGGGTCTCAGGAGAGCTGTGTGGTGTTTAGGGGGGATTGTGCAGGCTCTCAGGAGGCTGTTCAGGTTCTTAGGTGGCCAGTGCGACTCTGAGGTGCCAGTGCAGGCTCTCAGGCTTTCAGTGCGGGCTATCTCTGCTCAGGCACATCAGAGGGCCCTCTGATCTACCTGAATAGAGAGCAGCGGCTGCATGATCAGCTCAGCCCGGCCGTTATCTGGGTCAGCTAGGCCCAGTCACGATCCGTGTCATCTCCTATGTTAATCCAGCCCTGTGTCCAGTGATGTCTGCAACTATGCAGACTCGTTGAAATAAAAAAGTCCCAACACCTGCCGACCCAACTGCGCGTGACAAACAAATGAGGATTTTGACAGGTTCCAGCCGAATGTAAACAGATAGGCCGAGCTGGCATTGTCATCACTGCTAGCCCAGCCGAATGACAACAAATATGCAGGCCAGACGTGATGTCATGGCAGGCTCCGCCCATATGTTGTCAACAGATAGGAAGAGCCAGCTAGCTTGGCCTAACTGTTTACATTCTGCCGTAATGTTCATTTTGCATCAGGAGTTCGTCACGTGTGGTCAGATCGGGGGGCATCAAGACTGTATTTTAATGAATAGGCGGCAGCGCGGACATTGCTGAACAATGGGATTGACCTTGGATTAGGTTGTTGGATCCTTTTTTTATTTTTTGAGGGTTTTGATTTTATTTGAAATGACTGGTGAAACATGTTTGCAGTGCCTTTTGTTCAATTAAAGTATTTTTTTCTAAAAGTGTGGTCTGTTTATTTACTATTAAGTCAATTTGTATGCTCTTTCCATAAATAGATGCAATGTTCAGTAGTTTTCCCCTCTGAGTATACGAATTGACTCTGGATTATATGTATGATTAATTATTATCATGTACAACAAGCTATGTATTTATATTCAGCAAGAATCAAGGAAATAATTGGTACTGTGATTTTTTTATGATTTTTTTAAATTATTAAATTATTTGATGATAATTGTACATTTGTCTGACACTTCTTAAAGCCCCATCACCACATATGTGGTATTTTTGTTACTAATATATCTGCTCTGTTGTTGTGGTCTTGTGTGCATGAGGTTGATGAGCCACCAGAACAAGTTATGTCAGTTACACCTGTTCTTCCTACTTTCTACCCACTCACCAGATGCTAAGAAAGTCCAGAATTTTCTGAGAACACAGTATCATGGAATTACACTTAAAATGCAGATTATATACAAGTTATGAAAAAGGTGAGTCACTCTCTTTTGGATTGCCTTTCCATTTCTGGTTATCCATATAATGCTATATGAAATAAATACACCCAAATAGCAGGGAAAAAATTATGCCACAGAAATAAAGACTCTAGAATTTTACCTGCTGATTGCATACTGTAAATATGAAACATGCATATGCAATATTTCAGATATTTTTTGACTAAAAATAAATGTAAAAAATAAAATGTGTAATCCTTAGCCCTAACCTAATAAAAAATGCATAAAAACACTATGGGGGTAATTTACTTAAGCTGCCGAAGGCAGCCGAATGAATAACCAAAGTGAAGTGAGCTATTCACTGCAGCCCTGTACAGCTATTTTTAGCAATACATCGGCTGCATTCAGCTCATTTCACCTTCCTTTGGTTTGGCCGAACAACCTCAGCACATTCTGCCAAACTGAAGGGATGCAACATCTGGATTGGCTAAAGCGAACGTTCAGCAGTTCCTTCTCTGCTGCTCACCACTATTTTCAAAGGAGCCAAACAGCATAGAGTGAATAGCCGAATGCAACTGAGCAGCATTCGCCTGGGTCACTGTGTTCACTACCTCAGAGGTAGCGAACAGAAAGAAAATGTCAGTTTAAAAAGAAAAAAACAACAACGTGTGGTCCCCTCCCAATTTATGCCAAACTCTTTAGGTCTGGTAGGAATGTTATAAAAATGCATGGGGTTCCCCTACAAATTCCTACCAGACCCGTTAGGACTGGTAGGAATTTTAAGGGGGACCCCAATGCCAAACAAGAAAAAGAATGTGGGGTCCCCCCTAAGATTACAATTCGGACCCTTAATCCAGACACTGGCCTGTCAGGGCATGAAAGGGGGGTCGAGTAAATGACTCCTCCCTGCTCCATATCAGGCCACATGCCCTCAGCATTTGGAGGATGCAATTCCAGGGGGAAACTTGGCCCCATGGTTGTGGGGGTCTGAGGGCAAGGAGGCTGCTGCCCAGATGCCGCCCCCTTGTGAATGAGTTAGGGGTAGTTGTTACCCCTACTCATTCACCAAAGAGCCAAGTAAAAAATAAATGAACACCACACGGTGACAAAATCCTTTAAGTGAACAAGGCCTGAATGTAAACAAATTGGTGGCCAATTGAGGACACAGAACTGTCATGGTATGGAAACCCAGCATCGGCTGTGCATTCGGCCCAGCTGTTTACTTTTGTTGCTGTACAGGCTATTGCGAAAAGTGTATAGAGGAGCCTTTCAGTTCTGCTGAACCAAAGGGTTCCTGTATCCAAAGCAAGCTGAAGGATTAGCTTAATATTTAGCTAAATCCTTTGGCTCTTTAGTGAATTACTCCCTATATATTACCTACAAAAATAATCAGCAGGTAGGTAGCTGAGAGTTATAGCAAGATTCTTTCTCAGAGGTCAAATGACTTTAGTATAATGTTACAAATAACAAGTAGGTCAAGCTGAGTGAGTGATTGCATTTTGTAAAAGATTGCCAAAGTTTGTGCATGTAATATCTAGCTTTCTTTGTAAATCTAATTATCTGAAAGCTTAAAGCCTGTATCTGCCAAATGGTCTCACAGTTAGCAACAGACCAAAAATAAAGCAAAGAACAAAGAACCTTGGGGATTCTTCTGGCCTCTTTAACAGCCAAGTTTGTTAACACAGTTTCCTTAAAGAATTAAAAATATAAGATTTGTACGTGAATCAGTAAAAGATGAGAAAAGTGTACTTTCTGAAAATAGGTCATCCATCAATAAATTAAAAAAAGAAATAAAGAAAGCAGCTTATATATTGTTATCTATTAAAAAGCAGATCATTCTAATCGTGATGATGCAGATGAATAACGGTGGTTTTTATTTATTTCTATTTGGTTGTAAAGCTTCTTCCTACAATAGTTAAATGCCACCGCTTTGTCTAGTGTTTTCAAGACTTGTTCCAAATAACAATTAAAAAAAATATATATATATACTGAAGCAAAAGTTCATCCAAAAGTAGGAATGTGGTCTGAATTATCTGCATAGTTTCTTAAAGGCCCACTATCAAAAGTATATTAGTTTAAACATTGTAATGATATTATTTAGTATATATATTTTTTTCAAGTGCTTTTATTTTATATTTTTTCATTACACATTTGCATGACATAAACATGGGTTGGGATACACTTACAGATATGTTTTATTTAAATATGCATTTATATAAAATATAGAGAAAGTAATTACTGTACCAAATAATATATTTACATGCATTAATGACCTTCCATTATCAGAATGCAGTATTTTTGCAATAACTCACTTTAAATATCTTGGGGTATGCAGGGGATTTATCATTGTTACATTGTATTCCTCTCACCCATCAAGTCTTACTCCTTCAGCTACAACAGGAGTGTTCTTGGGTGTTGCTACTCCTTTTAGCTGAATAGTTCATACTATTAAGAAAGAATTAACATTTCCACAAGTAGAGAGGATATCTTATTGCAACAGTAGATTTGCATGCCTCACCTTAAGAGTGTTTGAGAAACATAGGAAAACAATAATTCATTTTATTTACCAATACCTACATACAAAAAGCTAAAATATTGGTTTTGGGTTCACTGGTTCTCTATCGGCTGTACTAATTCTATATTGTTTACTTTTAAATTCAAACAGCCAACTTCTGTAACAATTTTCTAAGTATTCAAATTTTACAGACCAGACAACAATAGTATAACTATTGTGCATCTTGTGATAGCAACAATGATCAAAGGAGTCTAAAACTCACAATTTATTTCACAGGTTTGATTTAATTCTGCTGCTTATTAACCCCTTAGTGACACAGATTCAGAAGAAAAAAAATGTTCCAGTTTTGGCAATAATAACGTGTACATAATTGGTGTAGCTAACAGAAAGTAATTCATAATAAATTATTTTTTTTGGCCTGATTTATATGGTACATTATATGTCTGGGATTTCAGTTTCTTTTGGGAGTTATAGGTCACAAAATACAAAGAGTGAAATACAATTTTAGAATGTGGTATGTTTTTCTTTTATCTTTCATCTCAATATTTCTTTATTAAAGTCAAGTCATGTAATACAGCAAGATGACATTTGGTAATAAAAATACTCACAGGTGTATGAAACATTAACCAGTCAGTAGTGTTAACAGTAAAAGACACATACATAGATTATTATGCCGTATCAAGCTGAGTATTCAATACGTATTTCTTTCTAATAAACTTGGAAGGGGGAAACATGAGGGATATCAATTGTATTTTAATTAAACTTTTTTCCTTTTTTTTAAATTGGAAACATTTTTACTTTTTTTTTTACATTTAACTTTTTTAAAACTAGGGGGCACTAAGGGGTTATTGTTTTATTTACAGAGGCTTTGATACTTAGAATTTCTGAGGAGAATACAGTATTCTCCTCAGAGATACTTTATATCAGTTTGTAACACACAGTCGATTCGCAGTTCACTTGAAAGAGTTTTCACATTTTCACGATTAAGGACTGGACTGTTTGAATTGGCCATTTTGGCCACTATCACTTTGATTGATTATTTATTGGTTTTATACAATATATGTATTTATTTCACTGGTTCACACTAATTTATGTTTTTTAGGTTGTACATAATATTATTTATATTTATGCAATGCTTATATATATATATACATATATATATATATATACATATATTGTTTATGCACATCACTGGAAGGTTTTTTAGTGCTGTACAGTTTTACTAAGGATATATTACACCAGTGCTCATTGTACCACATGACAGGATTATCCCATCACCAGTCGTTAATTAACGGAACTATCGTGATGGAATAATCCTGTCATTGGTCGGGAAGGGGTTAATGTGATGCAAACCCTTATAGATCTAGACTTCTTTCAACCAGAGGGATGTAAAAGTCATGAAAGTTTGAAGTGCATCTGTGCACGTTAACCCTTTCACTGTCACCGACGTAGGACTTATGGTGGAACAGAACTGCTTGCAGCTGGCCCCATCAGTAAGACTTACGTCGGTGGAGCTCACCCTTCTGCTATAAGTCGCTTTAGTGACCATGAACTTAGATCAGAACAGTCCCCCCCTGAAAGTCCCTGGCATTGCCGTGTGTTGTGATATGCTGTGTTGTGATTAAATGTATGCATCATTTTATCACAACACACACATCAACACAGCGCACAAACAATTTTTAACATAAGTTGCTTATTTACAGTAAAAAGACATTATCACCATCTTTTTATTCTACCAGGTCTGTGCTTTCAGAAAATATATGGTTTAGGGAGTCTTTTGCAAATGCTAAAAGCTTCAGTTGAAAATGAAAAAAGTGGAACAATTGCAAAAATTGTGTGGCTAGCTGAGGTTAAAAGTGTTCTGGAGGGCTTGCCAGTGAAACGGTTAAAGTATTTATATATCCTGAACAAACAGTAAAAGCATTTTCCTGGTGCCTCCATAGCAGCATACCATATGTAGCACAGGCTTAGTATTGCTTTTGTAATATATGCAGAGTATTGCTCTCTGAAACTGCGTTACATCTTCTGGCTTAACTGATAGCTCACACAGACTGGAGGAGAGACTCTATTGGTTACTGCTTTGGCTAAGAAGAAAGCCGACCCCTAACAACAAAGGCAAGCAAGGACTTGATTGGATGGCAGCCAGGAGAGCTGTGATTGGCTAGCAGGCCGTTTTTGGCTCCACAGATACAACAAGGAGAACAGTCTGAGGGGAGAGAGGAAGACACAGTGAGAGAGACACAGACTGGTATGTTACAGCCAGACAGGGGGAAGTGTCACATGTGCGTGTCTCCTGTGCACTGCCAGAGTCTGTGATTCTGTCTGTGATTCTTCTAAAGGGAGGTGCAGGCTTATCAGAGATGTCGCCTGATCTCTGAAGATGTGCAGTGACATCTAGAGGCGGATTTCTGTACTGCAGTCGTCATCAGTATCCTGTTTGGAGGATTCTGTGGCCTGTGTTGCTCCCATCGCCATCCAGTCAGCTGAGGCAGCGATCAAGCTACCAATTGCTGGAAGGAAGATACATCAAGTGCATCTAATGGTGAGAGATCTTCTGCCATCCTTGTGTGAGTTGATCTTGCTTAGTCCTGCTAGATCCCATTAACTGGCAATGCAGCTCTACCTGAAGGTGGATCACCACATCTGGTAATCTGTGTTACCCTGTGACACTTTGCGAAGATATACCTTTCCATCCTGTGGATTACAAATATTGCTTCACAAAAGATACCCAACCACAGAATTTAAAGGGCCCCAACGCTAGCAGACTCTTTGTGTGTGTAGAATTCCCACTGGCCAGTGGTTAGCTAGAACCTACAAGACCTATATAGGTTCTTACTGTCAGTTATATTAGTTTTAGGTACCTATTGAACAGTATTGAACAGTATTGTGTAATTGACAGTTTCGTTCACCACTCACTCAGCGCATTTCAGGCAAGGCCTCTCACTGCTGGTTAAAGTGAACGAACCTGAATCCTGGTTTAATTGGCTAAGCGGTTGTATTATATAATTGCAATTAATGTTGTCATCCTGTTAATCAGTTTATCGCTTTCCAGGGCTTATTGCTAGTCTTAATAAAGCCCATCTAAAAGTTTAAGCGGTGTCTTGGTGTCACTTGGATCCAGGTGAGAGGGTGAGTCATCACTGGTGTGGGACAGAAGGCTCGTATATTACAGTGGCCCGTTGCGGGCGTAACGCTACACATTGATATGGCTCCGCCACTTATTCCTACTCACAGGA
Organism: Nanorana parkeri; assembly: GCF_000935625.1. Classification (NCBI taxonomy): domain Eukaryota; kingdom Metazoa; phylum Chordata; class Amphibia; order Anura; family Dicroglossidae; genus Nanorana; species Nanorana parkeri. The sequence goes on from NW_017306810.1 coordinate 862,118, forward strand.
CCAGTGTAAATCTATAAAAGAGAGAGAGATCCCCTGCATTCTTTTTTTTGTCATCTCTTGACCTCCACCAGTGGCATGTCGTCCTTACCTCTGTGTTGTAAATCGACGCAGTTCCACCTGGGTTCATGCCTCTCCCAGGTGCAATCGACTGCTCAATGCGTCATTTAGGTCTGGGAGCCCCTTCTGGCGGTCTTGGGGGCCTCTGTCTCTCTTTCCCATCCCATATGTTCTAATCAGGTTCATAGATGGCTATTGTGGTGAACGCGTGATGGCTTCAGGTGCTCTTTGCTCGTCCCTTTCTTTCTCTTGTCCTTTTACTTTTTGTCTCTCTCCCCTTCCCTTCTGCAGTCATGCCCCTCTCCTGTCTTTTTGCCTTTTGTTTCTCTCTCTTTCCCTTCTGCAGTCTTTCCCCTCTCCTGTCTCAGTTTCTTGCCCCTTTGAACCGTCTTTCACTTCCACTCTGCCTCCATGGTTGCTGCTTCTTAGGCGCGGCGGTGCTCTCTCTCAGATTTTTACCGGCCGGGTCGCTGACGGCATCACGTTCGATGTTGTTTCGTTCGTGCATGCTCAGTTTCGCCCGGCGACCGGGCGCCATTTTTGTTGAGGGCTGCTGATGCCCTTTTTCGAATTCGAGGGAGCTGGTAGGTGGAGGCTGGGCAGATTACAGCCCTGTTATACGGAAGAGACTGGGGCATGCCATCTTTGCAGGATTGGGGTTGGGATTCGTCCGGATCGTTTTTTTGGGGGGGCCAGTTCCTGTCTGCCGGCGTAAGTAGGTACCAGGGCAGATGTCTTGGATCTCCTCTGTCTTCCTCTGACCTATCCCTCTATGCTCCTTTACAGTTATCTTTCGGGTGTGTATTGTTACCTCCTCTGCCATGGGCCTGCCAACAGCTTCAAGGTAGGGGACCAACTTCATGGGTACGTTTTCCAAAAGAGGTCATTTGCTGATGGCCGCTGTTTTGTCTTTTTTCCTCTTCCTCACTTGCTGCCGAAAGTAGAGTTGTCTTTTCATTTGGCACGTGCATGGGTCCTGCCATCCTTCAAAGGCCATCCGCATGGATCGGAGCTGCATGACCTGGATGTGGCCAGGACTCTGCGCTCCCATCTGGATCTAATGGACTCCTTCAGGTCATCGGAGCACCTGTTTCTGCTTCCCGGGGGCAGGTTCAGGGGGAAGGAGGCGAGTTCCAGAACTGTCTCTTCCTGGATTGTTACAGTGATCTGCCTCACAGAGCACCTTTGTTAAACACTACGGAATCGACCCAGGGGTCCTGACTACCATGGACTTTGGCAGGCAAGCCATCCAGTCTTCTTTGATATATTAACAGAGGAATTTTGCAGTACCCACCTGTCAGCTCGTTATTTATATATGTTATGCTGCCATGGAGGCACCAGGAAAACAGAAAATTGTATCATACTTACCAGTAATTTTCCTTTCCTGGTGCCTATCCATGGCAGCATAGCTACCCTCCCGTTCTGAATGTGATATAGTTATAAGAATGCAGGGGGATCTCTCTCTCTCTTTTATAGATTTACACTGGTCCTGTGGGCAGGGATAAGGGGCGGAGCCATATCAATGGTATGCTGCCATGGATAGGCACCAGGAAAGGAAAATTACTGGTAAGTATGATACAATTTTCTGTTTTAAAGGAAGCCCTCACTGACCTCTGTAGCTGAAGCACTATACAAAAATAATCTTTAAGGTTCACAACAAAGGCACTGAAATAACAGCTCATACCCACCTATTTTCCAGATAGCAGGGACTTGGCAGCATGTGAGCCTGCTAATGCAGGTGCAGCGAGCTGTTAGAAACTGATTGACACCAAACTTCAGAGCTTCTGTTACAATATTTGAGAATACATTACATTACACTGCTTGCACCAAAAGAGGTAAGTGGAGGGTTGTTTAAAAGCTGTTTTTACTGTCCATAGTCTGGGCATTTTAATAATGAGTCTATGACATATGTTTTAGGACACGTCAATAATGTTGTATCTTATTTTACTCCATCCGCGGGTAAACGTAAATCAAGGAAATGCTTATAATGGCTTAAAATAAACATATTATAAGCTTCAAGACACAAAAATAAACATATGTGATAGCAGAGCGTCAATATTTCTTAAATTTTGTTACATGAAACAAGTGTATGTACCTGAATTTGATGTATTGCCATCAACAATACAGTAATACTAGAGAGGGAAGGGGCAGCAAGTATTCTGAAAAGGAATGTGTAGATAGATAGACAGACAGACAGACAGACAGACAGAAGGATAGATAGATAGATAGATAGATAGATAGATAGATAGATAGATAGATAGATAGATAGATAGATAGATAGATAGAGATAAAAAGAAAGAGCACAGTGAGCAGAGAGATGACTAAACAGTATTTTTACTGCTCTTTTACTGTCCACTTAGTAGGCTGGGGCCTGAGAGAGGACACCACTGTATGCTTTCAAAAGCCTATACATGTAACAGTTAAAGTGGAGTAATTTGCCTGTGCTGTGTGGTAGGACTAAAAAAATATCAGAACTGGGAAGAAAGCAATACCAATCCTTTGGCAGGTAAAACAGCTCTCGTATATGTATTTTGTTGGAGCAAACAAAATCTGGAGCAGTTGCTCATGGCAACCAATCAGCTTCTTTCTTCAGTTTGTTCAGTTAAGGTTTGAAAATGAAAGAGAGAAGCTGATTGGTTGCCATGCACAGCTGCTCCAGATTTTGTCTGCTCCAGTTTTGATAAATTCCCCCTACTGTATATATGTAGAGTTAGCATGTAATTTCATAGAAATTAATCTAATGTGTTGATATTTGACTTGTATCTGGCCTTATTGTGTATAAAAAGGAAATATTGATCCATTCAGCTACCATAAAGCTTTCACCCTTTAATTTATCATCCCTCAAGTGCAGCATGCCTAACTGACAAGGACATATGTCAATAATTCAATTATTGGTGTAATGTTTTAAAGCTCTTTTAATGTTAAGCCACATCCCCAGCTACCTCATTTTGTAGTCATGTTACTTTAGGAATTCTTTGAGTGTGGCAAGATGGGACTTTATGGGGATGTGGGGATTCTCCAGAAAAAGGAGAGAAGAAGGAAAAAATGGATAAAAAGCCACAAAAGAGATCCAAATAAGAGTTGGCTTATGTAAAAAAGTGAAAAATATATTTAAACAAAATGTAAGGTGATATTAGATTGTGTACTCCCATCTGTAAGGTAGCACGGCACCCACATTAGGGTTCATACAACCTAAGTAGGGGGCTTGTGGAGACTATTGCCGTCTTCCCACACAGGATAGCAGTATTTAATGCTCATCAGGGTTGTCCAGAAAAATATTATGCTGTGTGGGTATTGCATTGCAGAGGTGTCCATGTGGAAAAGATGTTCTTCAGAATTTTCTCTTCAAAAAGTGGACATTTATTGACCACACAAATATCCATTGAGCACCACCAATGCATTTGTTTTTCATTTTTATACCTGTGTTGGTTATTGTTAACCAAAGAAAAATCGAATACAATAAGGTAAAAATAATGTAATATATAGCACATTATAGTATATAGTTTACAGAATAAATAAGATTTGTATTGGTGATATCATATAGTAGATAGTGCATGCTCAATGACAGAATAAAAAAAATACACATTGTATATACTAACACATGAAATGGTTTATATAATGGTTTCTATTATGATCGTGATGATGAAATAATTAAATAATAATGGTTGGTTCATATTAAAAAAAACGTGTGGATGTGTTGTTATGTTTGTTGTTATTATTATTATTTTGTTTGTGTGTATTGTTCCTTATTATTCTTTTCATTATTCTTTTCATTGTATATTAGGAGAGAGGTAATTGGAAATCAATTTCTAGGTCCATGCATGAAAGGTAGTGTAATATAATTAAAATGTTGGTTTTCATAAGTAAAAAAAAAGGAAAGGTGACTTTTGGATACAGCTTATCAGCTTATCTTTAAGACTAACGGGAACAGTCTAAAAGCCAAGCTGTATGAATGTTGTTTATAAGCCAGTGTTTTGACTGTTAGCAGGGGAGCAGATTTCCATCATTCTGTATTTCAGCTGGTGCACATGCACATTTGTCCATATATGTTCAGTCTTTTGGCAGTTTGTCCCATTTGCTAATGTGAATACAAAAAGGAGATGGGGAAAAGTGTCACTACTTTGTTGCAAGAGCGTGCATGGTAGCTGGATACCAGAATTATGTGGAGAAAGTTGCAGAAAAAAGTAGCATTTAACAATAGACAATGTACTTATAAACATCATCTTGTAACAGTGAGCAATGTTTGGCATGATAGCGGATGATATAATCTGTTTACGAAGTGATGCTGGATAGAAGTGGGATTTTTGAACAGCGTTTGTGTATTGGGACAACAATGTTATACGAAAATTATGATATATTGGAAGTAATAAACATTTATAAAATGGATAAATAGAAGTTGAATTAAAATTATAGATATATAAAAGTATGCAGTATTGGCTAAGCAATGCCCATTGTATAAGTGTGGACATAAAAGTAGTCCTACTCCTGACTAAATAGACAGTTGAATTAATATAAGCATCTATAATCATTGGGTTTATTGTGGACAGGGGACAAATGCTATGTCAGTGATGGAAAGACATTTCTGGTGTGATAGTGATAATGATATATGGTATATTAATGATAATGGTAAAACAAATCATTATAAAACGACCATTACTGCATTAAGAAAAAAAACCATAGTGTATACAAACATTATATTCTTGTTGATCTAAACATAACAAGCATACTGTATAATATTCCCAACTAGGCTATGACTGCTCTAAAACAGTACAGTATATAAAAGGCTTCCATATGAATGTGATAGAATGCGATTATAATAAAACAGAAAGGTATGGAAGATGGATGCTCTTTGCGCAGTGTATGCTTTCTGCTATTTAAATATTTTAATATGATTATATCAGATGAAACATCATAACTTAAGTTATTCCTATATCTCTGTGATTTCATTAAGATCATTAGGGTGAAGAGTTTTTTTTAATATCTAGTAAGGTTCTCATGATTTTAATCTACTGTACCTGTCATATTGCTTAGATGGTTTTATTTTTTCTATTGGCGTGACACTCAAAAGGTAACTGGATTTGTCATGAAATAGAGTGATTTTTTTTTAAACCCCGTGTTTCATTAAACCTTTTTAGATGTTGTGTGTATGTTGGCAAATTCTGTCTCTTAGTTTCTGTCTAGTCCTTTACTGCAGCCTGCAGAAACATTCTAAAAGATAAATTACATAAACTGTATTGCAGGTCAAGAGAGTTTATATTGGGTATGATTTAGGTGAACTGATGGACATAAAGTCGCTCTATTGTTGACGAGATTGCTTGTGAGAAATCTGGCATGGTTGCTCTGATAGCTTCCTATTAGCTTCCTATTAATCTTTTACTAGAAAGGTCTGTTTGTTTGGGGTTTCTTTGCATTTTTTTTCTTTTCGTCTACTGGGTGCAAGATACTTTTTTATCTTCTTTGCTTATCTAAATATGCATCTTGGTGTTTCCGCTATCATATTTTTTGTTCCAGGTTGGCTATCTTTTGGAATTCATCCCTTACACAACCCTTAGTGTGTAAAAACAATCAATGTAGTCCCCTGTACTTGAAACTGAATACAAAATTAGGTTTCTTTTGGAGAGGCATAGCTATACCTCTATGTTAGAGGTCAAAAAAGGTTAAACATATTGGAATATTGGGTTTGAAGAAAGGAAGGACAGAAGGAAGCCCCTTTTCCAGGATTTTTCATTCATTTTTAGTTATGAGGTGAGAGGAGAGGTGGAAGATTGGCATGTTTTTTACTTTATTATTTTCATCCCTATTTTTTCTAATTATTTCTATTCTTCCTCTTTTTCTAGATTTCATGGTAATCTTAAGGCTTGTATGGTGGGATTGTGAATGGACTGGTATATTGTATCTAGACTGGTAAATGCCCTGGAAAGTTGCAATAAAGACATTTCAGAAATGGAACTGCTGATTGTGGGAATTTAGATGCATGGAACTGTATTCATAGCTAAACTTTACTTAGTTTTGGATACAGTAGGGAAGAATAAGACCCTCTTTTAGATTTCTCTATCTTTCCTGACCATTTTAACCATGACAGCAAAGTGATGGGAAGTCCATTTTTTTGCAGTTATCATTTGAACAGGTTAAGGAACATCTTCCGTTTAGGTTATCTGGTGAGAACTGTCAAATAAGGGACTTATCGTTGTTGTGGAACAATTTTCTCTAACTGTTTTACTCCAAGACAGGAAATTAAGGAAGACGTCCCCTGGGAAAACAGCCAGTGATAAAACCAAGATCATCTATCCAAGATTTAAAAAATGTTTGGCTGTAAATTGAATTCAAATAGTTGGAAAATGCAGAAACAAATTTAGAATAGGAAAATTCTGTGAGATAATGTTTATTTTGTAATTGTTAAATACATTTACCATCAATGACAGTCACACCAAAGTCTAACAGTCTAGTGTAATAGAACTAAGACAGTAAACTAGAATTTTGTTTAAAAAACATTTAAAAGTCAATATACTATTTTAAAGAAGTGTACTAAGTTTAAACTGGAATCTGCCATTGACAGACCCCTCTGCCAATTACAAGGACTGACACCATCATTTATCATCCTCACTAAATAGAGATAGCCTTGGAAAATATAGTAGGGAAATACATTTTATATAGTCTGCTTGAAAGTCTACGCTCAAAATTCCTATTCCCACCAAATAAAATGAGTTTTCCAGTGTCAAAATAGCCTCCCAAAGCATGAAAATGTATTTGCCCATTTCAAAATGCACATCAGACAAGTACATTAAATAATTAGTTTGAGAGAGCAGGATTATCTTGGTGAAATAATCTCATCTGGTCCTTTTTTCTGTGGTTGTGGAAATTCTGTTGATGTTTTCCGAAAGGGTACCTCTTATCAATATTAATTTGACAGTGGGGGGCATATGTAATACATGTAGGTCTCTTTGTTTTTTAAACTTAGTTTTTTGTATATTTTGTTTTTATATGAAGCTTACACAATATATAAGAGTGCAAACACTAAATTGTATTACACACTCAATTAAATTGATTTACTAAAGGAAAATAGGCCGTTAACTTTGCAATGGAATTTTAACTTTGCAAGGACTTACCTTAGCAAATGAGGTAAAGAACTGCTGACTTCCATCATCCAATCATGGGCATTTTTGATTTATAGTGAACTTGCGTTTATGCATTTATGGGATTGAAATGGATATAGTATATGATCTATCAGGATACTTTTTGGATCCACTGGGACATACTTTTACTCTATTTGAGTTGTGTTACTATTAACACTCTATAACATTGTATAATATTGGTATATTAGGAGACTCTTTTGAGTCACCTTCATTGCATGTCACTATGGCCTCTAATTGAAGCTGGGACGGGCCCACAGTCTGCACAACCTGGATGAGGCCTATAAATAGGACAACATCCATGTGCAGACCGTCCCCATATGTTGTAGAAAGGGGATACGCCCAGTGATAACCTGCCCCAGGTGATGGAATTGGCTCCCAGGTGCAAAGACACATCAGCCAACACAGAGACACCCATTAACCAACAAACATCCATTAGTAAGAAAATGATACTACATTTGTACACATAAACCAATTTACAAATGGCATTGAATAAACAATTCATCAAATTATGGCCGATCATAAAGAAAATTATGCATGGAATCAAGGGAATCACCATTTCAAAGTGCTAATGTGAAATAGGTGTAGCCAAAATAATGTGTATAGATATCATAATCATATTATACTATGTGATATTATTAGATCCAAAAAAATGTTGATCCATCAAGTAAATGGATTCATCATGTGATTGATTTGTTTGTGAACCCTTCAGTTTACCTACATATCCACAATGACGCGCGCCGTTAGCGGCAAGTGGCGTGGTTTGGTGTGGTGGGAATAGAGCAGTATATATGATCTATCAGGATACTTTTTGGATCCATTGGGACATACTTTTACTCTATTTGAGTTGTGTTACTACTAACACTGTATAACATTGTATAATATCGGTATATTAGGAGACTCTTTTGAGTCACCTTCATTGCATGTCCCTATGGCCTCTAATTGAAGGAATATACTTTGATACCCCTGTATAATAATAATTAACCCATTGTGTAAATATAAAGTAATCAATGCGAGAGCAATGGCAGTTTTGGATTCACTGTCTTTCCAACCATAGATATATTTATGACTTCCAGAACGCATCCAGTAACTGTTTGAAGGACACATCATGGACAGGCGTACCTTCTTCCCCATTCGTTGGCCCGCATGGTCCCCTACTTCCCTTACCTCCCGAGTTGCTTTGGGTTGGCTCTCCGGCAGTAGGGACGCATGTCAGTAGGACAGAGATTCCATTAATGGTATTTATCTATAATTGATCTTTTCATGTAATGTGGAACTTTAATTTTAAATATATAATAATATTTTGGAAATGTACAAATATTGATTACTAGATCCTTATGATTATCATAGGCACCTCCATATTTTCCTGATGAAGCCTTGAGCGAAACATGTCGAAAACTGGACACATTATAGATCTACTCAACATTATGGATGAATTTATTTGTGCAATTATATAAAGAGATATTTAAGGAGTTAAATGTTAATAATTTATTGTTATATACACAGTATGCATCTATATGTGATCCAGGGAGGTTTTGTACCATCTAATGATATCACTAATCTGTCATCTTTATTTTAATAAAGAATATATATATTTTTATACAATAAACGACTTGTATGTAATCTTGAACTGGGTCTCCTTGCATTTGAGGACACTTTCAAAGCCCCATTTCTCTATTTTTGTTGTTGTATTCTATTCATAAATATAATCAACTAAAAAAATAAACTGAAGCAATGAAGCAGAAAGTAATTTTGAGGGAAAAAGTTGCTGGCAAACTGGCAGTGTTAGCATTTATCAGATACTGTTTTCTCGCACTATTTCATAAAATAAAAAAGTGCATTTTGACAGTACACTCCAGAGGAACAGAATTTTGAAGCAAAGTTGCAACAGCTGAACTGAATTAGAATATCCTCCACAGGTTGGATAATAAATTAAAAAATAAAATTCAGTCATGCTCACAATAATGCCTAAAATTCCCTAACAAAAGCATATGGTATGAATCCATTCCTAATGATGCATGCACGGGAATGTTTAAAAACCAAGTTACCACTGCAACAGTTAAAAAATGATCAATCATAAAGAGAAAACATGATAGTATTGCACATAAATAAACATAGCAAACTCGGTCACTTGCTGCTGTCCATTTTGTTGATTAAACAATGTGCAGTCTTGCAGCTGAGTAAACAGTGCCAATATTATTTTCTTGCACAGCAAAGTAGAATTCATAAAAAGTTGGTGCAGGGTGGAAATCCATGGGAAAAAGAGTGCTCTAAAAATATCAGAGGCCCAGCTGTTGCCATTTTGAAAAAATATAGAAAAATGTAACATTCAACAAAAAAAGAGGAGTAGAGGGGAGCATTTCCAATGGGGACACTGTCTAAGAGAAGAATTCCCTCTCTTTGGAGAATTTTCATCTCACTTGCTGTTGTATCAACTGGACAGGAAGGAAAACCTCAAATGACACAAAGATGGCTAAAATGTCAGGGGTTTTAACCATTCCCTACTTTATCCAAAAAGAAAAAAGAAGATTTTGAATTTCAATAAACTTTGTCTGACAAAAAAAACAGTTTTTCTCCTGGCTGTGCTGTCTGGTAGAGGTGAATGAATCTGTAAGTGGCTCGATGGCATTACAAATTACTTGGCAGATAAGGCAGTTCTCATATGTATATTTCACTGTATAGTTAGCTGGTGTCTAAACTTCAATTTTAAATAAATATTTCCCCTTACTACCTCATTTTGAAGGCGCAGTGATCTGTGCAGGAGATTCTAATCTTGCCCTGGACAGTAGTTTGGATAGGTGTTATACTGGAGTATATAGACCTAGACGTCCCCAGAAAGGTGGTACGCGCCTTGCAAAACTGCTGTATTCTCATTCTCTAATAGACATATGGAGGAAAATTAACCCTGCGGTGAAAGACTACACGCATTTTTCCTCAGCACATCATAGTTACGCTAGGATAGATCACTTCTTTATCTCTGCTTCTCTTGTGCCTCTGGTTGCCTCTTCCACCATTAGGGAGACGGCATGGTCAGACCACTCTTTGGTGTTGATGGGACTCACTACACTACACAAATTAGGCTACAGGGCCACATCTCTGATTCTATAGCTATCTCTAAAGGCACACTTCAAGGTTGTCCACTTTCCCCACTGCTTTTTGCATTAGCGATAGAACCCCTAGCAATTGCGATCCATTTGCAGTCAGGGTGGGATAGAGGGCAATCACAAGCTGGGCTTCTGTTGTCTATAGACTTACAAAAAACCTTTGACTCAGTGTCTTGGCAATACCTTTTCCAGCTGCTCGAGAAAGGGGGCTTTGGCCCCCTCTTTCTGACTACGTTGCAGGCCTTTTACACCACTCCATCAGCACAAATTAGGCTACAGGGCCACATCTCTGATTCCATAGCTATCTCTAAAGGCAGTGAGAGTCCCACGAGATCCCCAATGTGTGTTGCTGATTCCCGATTCCAGGACTGTCTAAAGCTTTGGATAAATTAATTGCTTTCTTTTTGTTGGCAGCCAAAATAACCATAGCTAGGGCTTGGAAAACGCCAACAATTCCATTTCACTTGGTCAAACAAAAAATGTCGTGGATTATGGTCCATGAGAAACTTCACAGCATCCTCCAAGATACTAAAAAATGCTTTGAATTGACCTTGACCCCCTGGTTGTTATATACAGGGGTGCTGGAAACCGGGTAATTTCCATTGTACAATCTTTCTTGCTTAATGTTTAAGTAGATGTTGGGCTATTTGGTCAGGGATGGAGCTACTCTTTTCGGACTCTTAAGCTGTTCTGCTTCCTTTAGTATCTATTTTCTTTTCCTCTTTTTGTCTGTTTTTCTTTTCTTCATGCTCGCACACGTGAGCTGTTTAGTACATTGATTTTGGACAGAAAGTCTTCTATTTATATAGATATGGAGGAGATCATAAATGTTTGCTTTAGACATAGGTGGATCCCTATGCCAGATATTCCTCTCAGACTGTTTTGATTTTTGTTTTTGCTGATGGGGGATACATTGGCAAGAACAGGTGGATAGATATGTTCTGTTTTACAGAACTATTATATATTGCGTGTATGGCATCTAGTGATCCCCTCCTACCACTGGACTATGCTAATGTGGAAGAATCTGAAATGCAATTGTATGCTATACTGATTGTGCATCATGTGCTATTTTATGGTTTTATTCTACCTTGGAAAATTAATAAAATACTTTGAAAGATAAATAAATATTTCCATGTTGTTTTAAGAAACATTTCTTGGTAAAAGATTCATAATTTTTAGTCTAAAGCTAGTATTTTGAAATGAAAAGGAGACTTTATATTTAAAGCAGCACTTCAGATTATCATGGATCTATGTATTTTAGATAGATTAACCAGCTAATCAAAATATTGGAAGCCCTTGAATGAAAGGGGCTTTTATTGGGTCATTATCTGGAAGCTATCTCAAACAATACCAAATGGAATTTGTGAATATTTATGGCTAATGAATGAATTAATGATGTCTAGGCTCTCATGTTAACGAGGAATCAATGTACTTATACAGTGTTTTCTTTCCTACAAGAATTCCTTTTAATAGGCTCCTGGAGTGCAGAGGTACTTTTCCATCATACAGACTTCTCAAGGATCAAGAGAGACCATTATATCTTTAGAAATTATATACGTTTCCCAACTATAATGAAAATGTAATGAGCTGTAAAATAATTTGCAGTATTTGCTTTGTATGAATTGTGAATATCGATTATGCCAGAGTTGTATCATTATAAAATGTTAAAACATTTGCCACACATGTTGCTTTACACACATATTTGCATGTTTCTAAATCATTCAATTCATGACATTATCCAATTCCAAAGCTAAATGCTGTATCTTCCGAAGAGCAAACTAGGTATGAAAAAAACGTTTGTTTAAAGCACTCACCTCATAGTTCTAGCCGACCTGTGACAATGAGACTTTCACAGGTCAGCTTAGTAGATCGGGAGGTGAGTGAACACATACCGGCGTTCGCTCACATTTCGATCCTGTCACGGCTCTCTGCCGTGACAGGGGAGGGGCAGGATTCCCCCCTCCCCGCTCCAATCCGCCAGCGCTGACTGGCGGAATGGACGGGGGAGGGGGCGGGTACAGCTGGCTCTGCCTCTAGATAGGCAGAGCCAGCTGTCAGTCACGCAGCTGGGCGGATCCAGACATAATTCCGTTACCCTAAGAAGAACTATGGGGAAAAGCCTTAACCCCATAGTTCTCCTTTAAGTGAAATAATAAAGAATGGCTATAATTTAGTTTACTAGGTAAAAAGCAATTGTTTTTAATTTTGTAGTCTCTCTTGCTTTATGTAAATTTTACAAAATATATAATTCCAGTATACATATAAAAAAATACCTTCAAATGTATTTCTTATGAAGTAACAAAACTCACATTCACAAAGTATAACCAGACATACTGGATTATGGTGAGGTTGACTTAAACAAACCAAAAGGCCTCCACCAAACCAGTAACTAGCACAGCCTTTTGCATGTCTTCAACCACAATGCTAAAATGAAGAATAAACCCTTTATTTTCTAGATTTCTGATGGAACTCAGGGATTCAGATATCTATTTATAAAGTCTTTACTATGCTTGCCACTTGTTTACTAGAGGGCTCTTGGTTCCTTTCAGCCCAGTTTGACTAAATTTCTACAGCTCTACTTTCTAGTCAAATCCATAGTTATGGTTTCCATATAATGCACTGATGATTGGCCAACAAGCTTGAAACAGCTGTTTGCAGGTTGAAATATATGGCTCGATAATATTAGGCTGTATCTGTGCTGTATACCATAGGTTCTGAATGTACTGCTAGCCCAGTGGCGAAAGGACTGTTTTGGCTCTGCCCACTACTCTAAAATGTTGCTGGACCGTGGACATATGAGGTATGCCCATAAAAATGTACTTTACTATACTATACTTACAGAAAACTCACCCAGAGACAGCAAACACAATTACCACAGACTTTAAAAGGTGGTCCCAAGGATAGTCCGTCAGTATTTTGCCCGAGAAACATGAGACATAACCAAAGGACAGAAAAAAACATAAAATATATAAAAGGGTTGGAAACCCTGGTTTCTTGGAAAGACTTTTGTCAGTTACTAGTTAGTCTAACTTTTTTTACTCCTTTCTTCTTTCCAGGACAGCACATTATAGGATAAATGAGAACTTACCAGGTTAAGTAAGGACCACTGTCTGAAGAACCTTTCTCTCAAAATTCTGATTCTGAGTAGAGAGAAGGTCCAGACAATAAGTCGAGTAACTAGACCATGGGGCAGCATGACAAATCTGGCCTGGAGTGGCACCTGCCCATTTCGCCAAGGAGGTAGAGTGCACCATAGAAAAGAAAGAACATTTTCTCCCATGGCTAAATATGTTCTTTTGATAGCTTGGTATTGATGGTATTGTTTGATGCTTGATGGCCTTTCCTTTTTCCCGGATGCTGGATAAAGAGGGCCTCCGATTTTCTAGGTTTCTTGTGTGGTCTAGAGAATGCAACACTCAGGGGTCTATTCACAAAGCTGCCGAAGGATCTGGCCGTAGCTTCGACACAATCTTCTTTCTAGTAAATTGAATTCTTGTTCTCTGACATTTGCAGGGTGACAACAAAAAGAAGGTAAAACAATGTCTTGTGACCTATGAAATTTAGGAACTATTTTGCAGGAACCTTGGATCCATTTTTTGTTTACTTTTTTAATGAGTTTTAAGTTTTCTTTTACACACAAAAATAGAAATAAACATAAAGCAACATAACACACAATCTGAAACCTGCTTGATGTACAGAGTAAATGTGACTAACATTATATAAAGAGACAGTTCCCTTTGTATATATTTCAAAACGTATACAGGTATTCCTCACTTAACGACCGAGTTCCGTTCCTACGACCAGGTCTTTAAACGGATTGGTTGTTAAGTGAGGAACACTATACAGTACTGTACTGCATTAGGACAGTACTGTATAGCGTTGCCGATGTACAGTACCGAACAGTGTACTGTACATCCGGCAATGGAAATACTTACCGAGACCTGCAGTGAAGATCGGGGGATGTCACTTCCGCCGGCGACCCGTCGCACTGACGCTGACGTGCGAGGTCGGAGGTCGATCGGCGGTCCGTCGTAAGTGCGAGTGGTCGCAAAACAGGTAAGTCGGTAAGTGAGGAACATCTGTATAATAAAGATTATCACTAAGCATGTAATAAAGTCTTGTTTGTAAATAGACAAGCATACATATGTATTATTTCTTATCAAAGAGATTCTGTACAACAAACTGATAAACAGTGGGGAACAGAATAACACATTGACATTCTCGGCTAATATTCATACAATCAAGCATACAAAAAGATTAACAGTACTCTTGAAGAAATAATATATAAGGAGCAATATATAAATGGTTCAGTAATCATAATCAGAGTAACATTGGCCTTTATCACGCTCATTATTCCAAAAAGTAGAAAATATTGTAGAAAGTTGAGGTATAGGCAATAGGCAAACAGAACTTTAAAAATGAGTTCAGTGGGTGCTGTAAAATTAAGGCTGGTAGTAGTCCAGGAGAAAAAAGCCACATATCTCATAATGTAAGACATTTTTGAGATCAACCCCTATGCTGTTACACCATTTTTTCCTTATGTAACATCAGATTGACCTGGGCACACTATTCACTAATAGTAGGTGGATTGGGGGACAACCATTTCAATACTAGCAATTTTCGCAATTTAAAAAGCCAATTGTCAATTTAGCTAGTTCTATATAGTCAGTATTATACCAAATAGGTGTCAAGGCGTTATAGCCATTATAGTGCATATGGACCCTCATCCATCGCCAAAGTTTCCCCATCAAGGACACAGTGGGATATTTAGCATGTTCTGACCATAATCCAGCCTCCAATTTTAAGACAAGAGGATATTTGGAAGATAAATGTAGGAGCAATCATTGATTGGGGTCCTCCCAATTTAACATACCTCATTCTGCTAATTGCTGCCACTCTGGAGCCATTTAGGATGAGAAATTGCTAAACTCCTCTGGGAAATTGTAGCATAGTGAGCTTAATTCAAAGGCATCTTTTCTTCCACATATGATCTCTAAATAAGGTGTCAATTTGTGTAAACCACCTCAGTGTTATTCACTCCATGGGAGAGTTGTGCAATATATACAATAATTGAGGGGTCCAGATCATTTTGATTAAATTAGCTCTGCAAATCACTGTAAGTGGCAGCTTGTTTCAATTGGCACTCTTATGTTTAAATTTGAGCATGAGTTGTTTAGGATGAAGAGCAAGATAATCTGACACTTTGGCAGACACAGTAATCCCAAGATATTTAACAGAAGATACCCAACCTGGTAGAGACCGAGAGATGGGATCTAAAAGCATTAATAAAGATTTGTCCCAGTTAATTTTAAAACATGAGAAGGAGCCAAACTGCTGTGAGGATTAAATGAACAAGAAAGGCTATTATTAATTCACAAACATGCCTTGGGATTAGAATACAGTAAACAAACCCATCTAATAAAGGTGCCTCCAATATGCTCCATAAATAGGACCACTCGATACTGTTGAAATCTTGGGGGTGATTTACTAACCTTATAAACGCGTCACAAACACGTCTGAATTGCGCTCATGCACACATAGGCGTATTGCGTGAAAGCGTGTTAATAGGCGTGAATCCATTCTGGCAATGCACACGCCTGTTAATGCTGTCAACACGCGCGGATGGCGTGTTATCATCTACATGTTAGGTACTACTTCCTGACTACAGCTTAAAGGATTGCCTCATGGGGATGTTTAATGGCATTAGGATTGTTGAAATGGAAATATATTGCTTATTGTAACCTGACATTTTAGTTTAAACTGCTTACTCTTTCTGAGCCACCTCCAAGTAATGGAAATATCTCATTCTAGCATTCATCATCACAAGATTGTGGAAGGTGGATAATCTTGCTTATTATTGGAGCATTAATGCCACTTGTGATGATGATGGATGATCCCTGGTGGCTCAGGGGTTAGAACAACTGCCCTACAGCACCCAACTCCCAGGTTCAAATCCCACATAGGACACCTTCCGCAAGGGTATCATCCCACACTTCAAAGACATGTTGGAAGGTTAATTGGCTAATTAGATCTGTTTTGTTTTTTTCTTCTTAGGTAGCTCTGACACAGCCTGGTGGCATGTTGTGGGTCATTATCTTGCTGTAGGATAAACCCCTAGCCAACTTGGCATAGACCAGAAGGTCTATGCTGAAAATGCTGTGGTAATAGATTTGGTTCAGGGTGCCACTGACTCTGTGCAAGTCGCTAACTCTGGATCCAGCAAAAGTGCCCCAGACCATCAGGCTTCCTCCTCTATGTCCTCCTCCATGTTTGACAAATGGTGTCACACACCGAGGAACTATGCTTTCACCTACTCAATGCTATACAAAAATCTTGCATGATGAACCGAAGATCTAAAATTTTGATTTAGCAGTCCATAAGACCTTCTTCCAATCTCCAGTAATCCACTGGTGGTGATTCATGGCACAGGCAAGCCTCTTTTTCTTATTTTTCATCTTAGCAATGGCTTTCTTACAGCCACTCGACCTATCAAACCTACAGCTCAGAGTCTTCGCTTCACAGTTAAAAGCGAGACTTGCTTACTTCAATCAGTGTTAAGCTTTGCTTGAAGCTGTTGTCCTGTCACGCAAGCTGTTGACTCTCAGAAACTTGTCTTCTGATTCTATTGTGGCTAGACGTCTTCCTGTTAAGAGTTTCCTCCAGTTTCCAAGTGCCTTTTGATTGTGTAGGAAACTATACTCACCGATTCCTTGGCTTTCTTTGCAATTTCTCTAAAGGAAAGATCTAAGGGTTTTAAGGGTTATAATGATCTGTCTTTCTTTCTTTGTTAATTTCCTTTTTCTCATCATTTTGAGAGCTATATACTACTTCTGGCAGTACAATACTATCCAAATATTGCTTAATAGGGTGTAGTAATGAGGCTATAGTAAGTCTGTTCCAACACTGCATTTATACAGACATAGGGCTTGTGAGTAATCAACAAAAGTTGGGATACCTGTAAGAATTGTTAGCATAAACTTTCAAGGCTCAAATAACTTATATTGCTGCAGAACAACTGCAATTTGTTAACCCCTTACTTCTTCCCTGAAAAAAGGCTTTTTGTAAAACTCAGAAATGTACATTATTTTTCAGTTTGTTTTTATTAACCTAAACTTCTTTTTTTAACCTCTGGCAAACGTACTTCTTACCTTTGTACCATTTCAGGTTATTCACTGGACTTGAACTGCTTTTAAACTGGTAGTGTAGTACTTAGTGACATTTATGAAAATCAATGAAGCACAGCAGAGCCCGGTATTTACATGTCTCATTCCATCACAAATGCCAGACCTAATATTATAGATCTGTTTATTACAAACTGCATACAACTGTTTTAGGATGGTTACCATCATCAACACAAAGCAAGGAAACAAGTTATGGTTAGATGGACCTTAATTGAAATAGTGTGAAGCACAGCAGATCCTTCCTTGGGCAAAAATCAATTATTTTAGACAATATGGGGCACCCAGAACACACACAATCCCACACTATAAAGCTCATACTCTGGGACTACACACAATATATCACTACAAATACTCACTTATAAACAATCCTACCCCACTGTAGTACTTTCATTTCATAAAAATTAATGTAGCACAGCAAAGCCTAGAACAGAATGTTTTTTAAATGTCTCATTTTGTCACAAATTACAGAAATAAGGAATGAGTCCTCATTTTAATATAGTGGGTGGAGTTATGCAAATAATTCATTTGTACCTTTCACCCTATGTAAACCCAGAACTACTGGTTTACAACACATATAGAGCATAACATTATAGAGCCAATTATTCCAAAATGCATACTGCTATTTCAAGCTTGTTACTCAGCATGGGTTTTGTACACATCAATGGCTTTTATGGAGGAGGACTTGGAAACCAACAGCATGCTCTGTTAATCAAGACTGGAGGCAGAATTGAAAGTAGCACTTGCACATATCATTACGGATGGTTTAAACCTTTTTTTCCAAAAGAAAAACCAGAGCTAATGACTCTTGACTACATTTTGAACAAAGTTACAGTATGTGAGAGATCAGCACTCCAAAATAGCATGCTTGGTTTATCTAAGGGGTGGCAACAAGTGGACAATTTCACCAAATACCTCAAATCAGCTTTTTCTACTGTACCAAAATGATAAACTTAACCTGATTTTTTGGAATAGCTATGTGAAATTAGCTTTAAACAAGTCAGATCCCAGGAATGCTCCTGTCGACGAGATCACAATACTGTGTGACATGGTGCTTTGTGACATAGATTTGTTTATCAACAAAGCCATGTCAGACCCCACTGCTATCCCCATGCCTCTGCCAATCTGTTGATCAGTGGCTTTATTCATCTTTAAACACATTTATCACTAGCTCAGGGCTAGTGTTAGTGTGACCACTAGGCTTACGGTTACATGAAGGGTTATTGTTAATGTTTGAAGTTTTTTGCACAAGATTGGGATCAGGA
Source organism: Nanorana parkeri (assembly GCF_000935625.1). Classification (NCBI taxonomy): domain Eukaryota; kingdom Metazoa; phylum Chordata; class Amphibia; order Anura; family Dicroglossidae; genus Nanorana; species Nanorana parkeri. The sequence goes on from NW_017306810.1 coordinate 880,852, forward strand.
TAGTTAAACATGAGACATGGACTCACCCATCCTAGCTCACTACCACCACCAGCAGTACTCAATAATAAGTCGATTGTCACACACACACACACACACACACACACACACAAGCGGCTGCAAAGCAGTACGCCTCCCCCCACCTCCTGACAAGCCTTTTCAATCCCCCTCCACCCTCAACTACTGGAGACATAGTATGCATCTTCTGGTGATGTAATTTCTGGGTTGAAGTCAGAGTCTCCCTATCTGTGTTACGCTTCAACATGGAAGGCATCTGAAACCCATTCTGCATAGTGCCACACAGGCTGAGGTAACTGCTCATCTATTAGCCACAACCCTGCTACCCAGACAGCGACCAGAATAGGCCCCATTGGTGGGCAGTCTCCAAGTGTTACACCTACATGTCTGACCACAAAAACAACAAACACCACTCATGAAACGCAAAATAAAAAAAAAACACCACAAACCAAAACACAACAAAACAACACAAACCAAAACAACACAGGCCAAACCTAAACTGTTTCCAGCCAGCCACTCATAAGAAATTACAGCCAGAAGATAGCAACTTATCTATTTTTTCTTTCATTTCTTTTTAAACTTTTTCAATGCTGTAAAAGATACATACGAAATCATTGCTGCTGTACAAGAAAATAATCTATATAATCACAAAACTACAACTAGAAATAGTTTTGCTTTTGGATTTATAATATCAATTTACCATTACCAACAACAATATTGCATGCACCAGAAGCATTGTTTATATTGGAAAGAGAGAATCGCTGTGTTCAAATGTTGAGTTTTTATTAAAGCTGATCTTAATCAAAATTCATTTTCCTTGCTAGATGGCAAGGATCTTACTCTGGGGCAAAAAAAAGTTAAATCCTTTGGTTATTTGATTTCTAACAGAGACATGAGAACAAACGTAAGCGTATGTGTAGACAGTTATTTTAGAAGCCGTCTGTGCCAACCTGTCTTGGGCTGAACTTAGCTGTCTTGGCAAGAACAATGGAATACATTTCAATACTCTGCTAAACAGCCATACACACTTGTACATTGCAAGGGCATTACTTGAAAAACACAGAGTTTGGGTTGCCTCTACACCATCTACATTAAACAAAGAAAGTTGTTGAGCCATTGACATATCTTAACCTTTTCTTAGCTGGTTACATAGTCACATAGTATTTGAGGTTGAATAAAGACACAGGTCCATCAAGTTCAACCTTTGTGTGTCTGTGTGGGTGTCAGGGACTTACACAGCCGTGGTGTCTGGTCCGCAGATCCCGGCCCCGCCTCCAGCTCCGACGTCACGTTACGACGTCGCGTTTCCAGGGCCGCCGACCTTAGCTCCGGCCACTGGACGCCGGCTCCCTCGTTAAAAGAGAGGGAGATTCAATTGCTCAGCGTTCAGTCAATGGAAACTCTACGTAGAGCAATTGCTCTCCTGCCCGTGTTGCTGAACCTCACCTCAAATCTCTGCATACCAGCTGCATACTGCCAAGGATTGTAGACGGTAGGACCCTGTTCACCGCATCGGGCATATGACTGCCCCATCGATCTAATACCAGGTAGCACCCTTCCTGTGGGCAGGATTTACCCACTGTCGGAACCAGAACTTGTCCATCTAAAGAGTTACCTTGAAGAGAACCTCAAGAAGGGTTTATCTGACCATCAACGTCACCAGCAGGCGCTGGTATGTTCTTTGTACGCAACAAGGGCCTCAGTCTCAGACCTATTATTGACTACCGTGCCCTCAACCTAATCACCGTTAAGAATTGGTACCCTCTTCCTTTGATTCCGCATCTTATTGAACGGCTTAGCACTTCTCATATCTACACCACATTGGATCTTAAGGGGGCATATAATCTCATAAGGATTAAGGCAGGTTATGAAACCAGTTCCAAAATCAAGTTCAAGTGGAACCCTGAAGCTCAGAAGGCCTTTGAAGAGTTAAAAAAAAGGTTCACCACAGCTCCTGCGCTGCACCTTCCTGACCCCATGGCTTCCTACGTCCTCGAGGTGGATGCCTCGCACTCCGCCATTGGGGCTATTCTCTCTCAAAGAATGTGAATGAATTCCCCTATCCACCCGGTGGCTTTTTCATCACATTCGTTGCCGCCTTCGGAAATCAACTACCCCATTGGGGAAAAGGAGCTACTCGCTGTGAAACATGCCCTGGAGAATGGCGGCATCTATTGGAAGGTGCTCAAAACCCTATTACTATCTACACTGATCTCCAGAATCTTCAATACCTCCAGGTCAACAAGACCCTCTCCTCTAGACAACTCTGTTGGAGTCTCTTCTTCAGTCGGTTTAACTTAATTCTTACCTATCGGCCCAGATCAAGGAATGGTAAGGCCAACGCTCTCTCCAGGGTTGAGGAACAACCTGATTGCTTGCCGATTCCTACCTCTATCATCCCTCCTGAGAAGATACTAGCAGCAACTGTTCCCTTAAAACAACAGCTCCTAGATGGACTGAAGGCCGCAGAAGGAGTTACACCATCCAACTTAAGGAAGGACCAGGAAGGATTCCTGTATAACAGATCGAAACTCTATATACTTCCTTGCGACGTCGCGCTCCCAGGGCTGCCGATCGTAGCTCCGCCCACTGGGTGCCGGCTCCCTCGTTAAAAGAGAGGGAGATTCAATTGCTCGGTGTTCAGTCAATGGAGACTGTACGTAGAGCAATTGCTCTCCTGCCCGTGTTGCTGAACCTCACCTCAAATCTCTGCATACCAGCTGCATACTGCCAAGGATTGTAGATGGCAGGACTCTGTTCACCCCTGCACCTCTCCTCTCAGGACTGTGGCTACATCCACCTCTACCAGTCATCATAATCGCAAGTACCTGGTTACAGGCTCACTGTGTATATTGCTGAGAGCTGATTGTATCGTCACCTGCTGGCTTGAACTGTTATTACAACTCTGCACTGCAATACAATTTCCATACTGTCATAGTGTGCTATATTAATATACCTTAAAGACTATTCCTGGCAGCTGTGCTTTACAAAGATTAGTAATACGCTTTACCTGAACCACACATATGTGATTAATATTGTGGGGACTCTATCTTAGTTATACCTTTGTATGCTGGAATACATTGGGAGATTGTTTATTTTCTATTGGTGGTATATAGGTTTGTGGGAGCTGTACCCCCTCACCACACCTAAGAGGGTTATAGCGGTGTCCCCAGGCTGAACCACTTCCTACTCAGAGTGGGCTGTGCCCTAAGATCCATAGTTGAAATCCATAAGCATTGGGTGGATTGTTACAGTGGGTGTTGTGAGTGTATGTGTTTATTTGAGTCCCTGTGTGGTCTTAGCTTTTAAGAGTACCCGTACCCCTGCATGTTACAGTCTCGTAGGAAGGTATCTAACTGATTTTTGAATAAATCAATATTCTCTGCTGATACCACTGTTTGTGGCAGAGAGTTCCAAAATTTACCACTCTGACTGAAAAGAAGCTCCTATGCCCTTTGTGGTTAAATCTTTTCTCCACCAATTTTAGGTGGTGGCCTCTAGTCTCTGTTAGGGAGTTTACAATAAAATGTTTATTGCTGATGTTGTCATCATCACAAAACATTTTGTACATCAAAATGATGTCCCCTCTTAATCGCTTCACTTCCAGCATGAACAAGTTTAAATTTAGCAACCTTGTCTTATAGCTTTGATCCTCCAGCCTCTTAATTATCTTAGTTGCGCTTCTCTGGACCCTCTCCAGCTAAATTACATCCTTTCTGTGAACTGGTGCCCAAAACTAAACCACATACTCAAGATGAGGCTGAACTAGTGATCTCTAAAGTGGCAAAATTATTGCTCTATAGTACATTCCCTTTTTAATGCAAGGCAGTACTCTGCTAGCTTTATTTGCCGCAGCCTGCTGTTATTCAATCTGTGGTCTACTATGACCCCCAAATATTTTTTCATTTCTGACTTCCCTTGTGGAGTACCCATTAATGTGTATTCCGCTTGCCTATTTTAACTCCAAAATGCCTTACTGTACATTTTTCAACAATAAACCTCATCTGTCATATAGTTACCCACACCCCTATTTTATTCAGGTCCTCCTGTAATGTTATTTTAAATTCTTTATTTATAAACAGAGAGGTGAGGAACAGAGAGTACAATCATAATATATGGGCCACAAGACCTCAGAACATTTCCAATCTAGAAACTCGACCGTAAAGTCATGACAGTAAAGAGCTGAAAACAAAACAAAAATAAAAACCGGTGGAAGCATTGAAGTCATTTCTAAAGCATATTTAGTCAACAATATTCGTACTTTCTGCCATGTCGGGTGTTAATGAAGCTCTCTCCATCCCATCCTCTAAGGCATTTTATATTTTTATAACAGGAGGGAAATAATACCATGCAGCGGACTGTATGGTCCAGCCCACCAACGTGGATGGCCAGTCCCATTCCAGCCCCCTCCAAAAACATAAACCTATGTGGACAGAATAACATAACATAAAGCAGTACAAAGAGTGTACAACACAGAACACATAAGGGTAGAAGGGGAAAAGGACAAAAGAACAAATTCCAGGTGTCGGTCGATTCCAGGCCATCCGGCCTGGATTACTCCTATTCTTAATAGCACTGAATAAAAGGGGGTCCCCAAGTGGAAGCTATGCCATCTCGAACCTCAACCCCGACATTCCGTCCGGTAGTCTGTTGAGTCTCTGAACTCCAAGTAGCCACAAATTTGGCCTGTGTCCCATTTAGGGAGGAGGTCAGGTCCTCCATCAGCTTTATCTCCTCCACTCGTCCAGCCCACATCCCTGCCGATGGCTGTACGGCCTGTTTCCATAGAGCCGGAATGCAGGCCCTTGCTGCATTCAACAAGTGGATCAGCAATGAGCGTCGGTATTGTTTATGTGAAAGGGGAGCCAAGTGGAGGAGGTATACCGCTGGTGTGAATGGCAGCGTAAGGCCCGTAATTTTACTGATCAGTGTGGCGATCTGGAGCCAAAAAGGTCTGACCTTCGAGCATGACCAAAAAACGTGTAATATTGAGCCTGGTTCATCTCCACACCGCCAGCAAATCTCAGATACAGATGGGTACATTACGTGGAGTGTCGTTGGTACTCTATACCACCTGGTCAGAAGCTTATAGCCAGCTTCTTGATACTTGTTCGACACAGATGACCTAAGGGCAAAACATATCATACGGTCCACCTGTTGAGGGCTGAAGTCTACCTCCAGGTCATCGGCCCACTGTCTCACAAAGTACGGGTGAGTGAGGTCGGGTGGATGGCGTAGGCATTTCATCATGTGTGACAGGGTGTGTCTAGTCGGTTCTGCCCTCAGGCATGTGGTTTCAAAATCTGTCAACTGTCTCTGGTGGTATGTCCTACTCGGGAAGGAGGATAGGTAGTGTCTCACTTGTAAGGCGCACCGCATTCTCAGGGGCGGGGTGGTAAGCTGTTGGATCTGGACAACCTGTTTCCAGTGGTCTGTGTTTCTAAAGTGATATAATCTAGTCATCCCTGATGTCTCTAGTGCTTTGGCCAATGGATTATGCAGACCCGGAGGGAAGTGCGGGCTCCCCACCACTGGCGTCATGGGTGACGGTAAAGGAGATATTCCTGGGGCCGGGAATACCTTGAACACCACTTGCATCGTGGCTCTTACTAGTGGGTTGATCCAGGTGGTGAGTGGTAACTTCGGGACAATCCATGGGATGCCATGCAACGGCCATGGGCAATCCTCCTGTTCTAGGGTTATCCATAGTTTTTGGTCCGCATTACAACACCAGTCCACCACGACCGATAGGTGGGTCGCTCTATAGTAGAGAGCAGGGTCTGGAAAGCTCAATCCCCCCGCAGTGCGAGGTCTGGAGAGTATCTGATGGCGGAGTCGTGCCCTCTTGTTTGCCCACAGAAAGGCTAAGAAGTGGGATCGCATTTGTCTAAGATAAGTAGTCGGGACTGTAATGGGTAACGTCTGAAAGAGATATAGTAGTCTAGGCAAAATCGTCATTTTTAAAATGCTATTGCGACCCATCCACGTAAAAGTGGTACGGTCCCAGGACTTCAGATCCGCAATGATACGCTTCTGAATGGGGATGAAGTTCAGAGCAAAAGTGTCTTTGATGTCCGCTGGGATACACACCCCTAGATATTTAATGTGAGACATCGCCCATTTGAACTGGAAGGACGTACGGAGGCTGCAGAACCGAGTGATGGGGATTGAAATATTAAGTGCCTCAGATTTGCTGAGGTTCAGCTTGAAATTTGAGAGCCGTCCGTAGGTCTCTAATACTTGCAAGATATTGGGAAGTGATGTTTCTGGGCTCGACACATAAAGTAAAAGATCATCTGCATAGGCTGCAACTTTATGGTGTCTGTCTCTGGTCTCAAGGCCTCTGATATCCGACGATTCCTGAATTGTACGAAGGAGTGGCTCCAAGGTAAGGAGGAATATAAGTGGCGATAGCGGGCATCCCTGGCGGGTGCCATTCGAAATGTCGAATGGCTCCGACAGGACCCCATTCACTCTAACCACTGCTGTAGGATTCGAGTATAACGAACCTATCCACTGCCTCATGTTATTCCCCAAGCCTACATACCTAAGCGTCTCTCGTAGGAACGCCCAGTCTACCCTGTCAAACGCCTTCTCCGCGTCCAGTGACAGCAGGAGAAGAGGCTCAGACATGGACC
>NW_017306810.1:888183-912613 GCF_000935625.1 Nanorana parkeri
CTAAGGCATTTTATATTTTTATAACAGGAGGGAAATAATACCATGCAGCGGACTGTATGGTCCAGCCCACCAACGTGGATGGCCAGTCCCATTCCAGCCCCCTCCAAAAACATAAACCTATGTGGACAGAATAACATAACATAAAGCAGTACAAAGAGTGTACAACACAGAACACATAAGGGTAGAAGGGGAAAAGGACAAAAGAACAAATTCCAGGTGTCGGTCGATTCCAGGCCATCCGGCCTGGATTACTCCTATTCTTAATAGCACTGAATAAAAGGGGGTCCCCAAGTGGAAGCTATGCCATCTCGAACCTCAACCCCGACATTCCGTCCGGAAGCCTGTTGAGTCTCTGAATTCCAAGTAGCCACAAAGGAGGAGGTCAGGTCCTCCATCAGCTTTATCTCCTCCACTCGTCCAGCCCACATCCCTGCCGATGGCTGTACGGCCTGTTTCCATAGGGCCGGAATGCAGGCCCTTGCTGCATTCAACAAGTGGATCAGCAATGAGCGTCGGTATTGTTTATGTGAAAGGGGAGCCAAGTGGAGGAGGTATACCGCTGGTGTGAATGGCAGCGTAAGGCCTGTAATTTTACCGATCAGTGTGGCGATCTGGAGCCAAAAAGGTCTGACCTTCGAGCATGACCAAAAAACGTGTAATATTGAGCCTGGCTCATCTCCACACCGCCAGCAAATCTCAGATACAGATGGGTACATAACGTGGAGTGTCGTTGGTACTCTATACCACCTGGTCAGAAGCTTATATCCAGCTTCTTGATACTTGTTCGACACCGATGACCTAAGGGCAAAACATATCATACGGTCCACCTGTTGAGGGCTGAAGTCTACCTCTAGGTCATTGGCCCACTGTCTCACAAAGTACGGTTGAGTGAGATCGGGTGGATGGCGCAGGCATTTCATCATGTGTGATAGGGTGTGTCTAGTCGGTTCTGCCCTCAGGCATATGGTTTCAAAATCTGTCAACTGTCTCTGGTGGTATGTCCTACTGGGGAAGGAGGATAGGTAATGTCTCACTTGTAAGGCGCACCACATTCTCAGGGGTGGGTTGGTAAGCTGCTGGATCTGGACAACCTGTTTCCAGTGGTCTGCGTTTCTAAAGTTATATAATCTAGTCATCCCTGACGTCTCTAGGGCTTTGGCCAATGGATTATGCAGACCCGAAGGGAAGTGCGGGCTCCCCACCACTGGTGTCATGGGTGACGGTAAAGGAGATATTCCTGGGGCCGGGAATACCTTGAACACTACTTGCATCGTGGCTCTTACTAGTGGGTTGATCCAGGTGGCAAGTGGTAACTTTGGGACAATCCATGGGATGCCATGTAACGGCCATGAGCAATCTTCCTGTTCCAAGGTTACCCATAGTTTCTGGTCCGCATTACAACACCAGTCCACAACGACCGATAGGTGGGTCGCTCTATAGTAAAGAGCAGGGTCTGGGAAGCTCAATCCCCCCGCTGTGCGAGGTCTGGAGAGTATCTGATGGCGGAGTCGTGCCCTCTTGTTTGCCCACAGAAAGGCCAAGAAGTGGGATCGCATTTGTCTAATATAAGCAGTCGGGACTGTAATGGGTAAAGTCTGAAAGAGATATAGTAGTCTAGGCAGAATCGTCATTTTTAACCGCTTGAAGACCAGGTGTTTAGATCCCCTACCTGGCCAGGCCATTTTTCAGTGTTCAGCGCTGCAGTACTTTGACTGACATTTATTCCGTCACGCAACGCTGTACTGAAATGAATTTTATACCATTTTTTGGGGACAGATAGGGCTTTATTTTGGTGGTATTTAATCACCACTGCGGGTTTTATTTTTTACTATATTCAGGAGAAATTACTGAAAATTTTGAAAAAAAAAAAGTTTTTTTTATATTATGTTATAAAACAACTAATATTACCCACTTTTTTGGTAAAATATCTCGGGGCTTCATACAAGCGATCCGCCGGCTCTATAGCCGGCGGATCGCTTGTATATTAACGGGCATCGCTGCCTCTTTTCAAATAGCGGGGATTTCCCGCGCGCCGCGCGGCGCGCCCGAGCGGGCGGATGTAACAGGACGTGTATACACGCTTAGTTACATCCAAGAAGCTCCCGGCAGGCCGTGTATACACAGCGGCTGGCCGGGAGGTAGTTAAAATGCTATTGCAACCCAGCCACGTAAAAGTGGAACGGTCCCTGGACTTCAAATCTGCAATGATACGCTTCTGAATGGGGATGAAGTTTAGAGCAAAAGTGTCTTTGATGTCTGCTGGGATATACACCCCTAGGTATTTAATGTGAGACACCGCCCATTTGAACTGGAAGGACGTACGGAGGCTGCAGAACCGAATGATGGGGATTGAAATATTAGGTGCCTCAGATTTACTGAGGTTCAGCTTGAAATTTGAAAGCCATCCGTAGGTCTCTAATACTTGCAAGATATTGGGAAGTGATGTTTCTGGACTCGACACAAAGTAGAAGATCATCTGCATAGGCTGCAACTTTATGGTGTCCGTCTCTGGCCTCAAGGCCTCTGATATCTGACGATTCCTGAATCGTACGAAGGAGTGGCTCCAAGGTAAGGAGGAATATAAGTGGCGATAGCGGGCATCCCTGGCGGGTGCCATTCGAAATCTCGAATGGCTCCGACAGGACCCCATTCACTCTAACCACTGCTGTAGGATTCGAGTATAACGAACCTATCCACTGCCACATTCCCCAAGCCTACATACCTTAACGTCACTCGTAGGAACGCCCAGTCTACCCTGTCAAACGCCTTCTCCGCGTCCAGAGACAGCAGGAGAAGAGGCTTAGACATGGACCGTGCTAGGTGGATCGCAGTCAGGGTCCTGATGGTGTTGTCTCTGGCCTCTCGGCCCGGGACAAAACCAACCTGGTTGCGGTCCACCAACTCACCCAAAAAGGGGAGCAATCGGGAGGCCAAGATACGGGTGAATAACTTTAGGTCCACATTCAGCATTGAGATTGGTCTGTAACTAGCGCATTGCGCTGGGTCTTTGCCCTCCTTCGGAATGACAGATATCTGAGCCCTCAAGGAGTCTCGAGGTAGAGGATGACCCTGCAGGATGGAGTTATAGGCTACAACAAATTGATCCCCCAGTAGGTCTGGGAACTGTTTGTAATAGGCCAGTGTGAGTCCGTCTGGTCCAGGCGCCTTGCCCGGTTTCGAGTCTTTCAGGGCTTTGTCAAATTCAGCTCTAGAGATGGGTGCTTCCAATGCCTGGCTATCTAAGTCCGTCAGGCAAGGCATACCCGAGTCAGTCAGGCATTGTCGGATCGCCATGATTCGGTGGTCGCGGGAGTCTGAATCTAATGTCGGGTGTAGGTTGTAAAGGTCCCTGAAGAAGGCCTGGAATTGGGCCGCAATGTCGTCTGACCGGGAAACCATGCGGCCAGATATGGCACGGAGTGTGGGTATGTAGGATCGCGTTCGTGAGGCTTTCAATGCATTAGCTAGAAGTCGTCCGGGTTTGTTCCCAAATTCATAAAATGTGCGTCGATATCTGGTTAGTTGGGCTTTCACTCTATCTAGTAACAGCTCATTGAGCTCAGTCCTGGTTTCAGTTAGGGCCATCAATACGACTGCGTCTAAGGTCGATTTGTGGCGCAGTTCAAGGGTTCGCAATTGTGTGTACAGTTCATCTACCCTCTTAAGGCGTTGGCGCTTGCGTCTCAACCCCAGAGCAATGAGGGATCCCCTGATTACACATTTATGTGCCTCCCATATCGTCAGGGGGTTCTGGGAGGAAGATGTGTTATCACGGAAAAAGTTAGCCAAGTCCGAGTGGACTGAGGCTGCCAGGTCCGGTTCCTGTAGCAGGGACTCATTGAGACGCCACGAAGATGATCGGCCACCTCTCTCCCCTACAGTAATCTGAAGGTGGATTGGAGAGTGATCTGAGATAGTGGACGTGCCAATGGAGACCCCCGAGACAAGAGGCAGAGCTGCGTGTTGTAGTAGGAAAAAGTCTATCCTCAAGTAAGATTGAAGTGGGGCCGAGTAATGAGTGTAGTCTCTGCCTGTAGGGTCACTAATGCGCCACGGGTCAATCAACTGAAGGTCGAACATCGACCGGTTGACCCGTCATCGTTGTGCATGTGTAATATGGGACAGTCCCCTGGAAGAGTCCATGGATGGATCCAGCACCATATTAAAGTCGCCACCTATAACCCATAAGCCTTCCGCAAACGTCAGGAGTTGTAGCCATACTGATTCCAAAAAGGTCACCTGACCGGAATTAGGGGCATAAACCGCTAACAGAGTCACCCTATGACCATGGAGATCACCTTTAAGGAGCAACATATGTCCCTCCGGGTCCGCATAGTGGTCAACGTAAGTCCAGGGGGCTGAGTTCGCCAAAAGTATACTAACCCCTTTAGATTTCGATTCCGGGGACGGGGCGTGGTATGCCGTGGGATATCGACTATTACCCAGTCTGGGAATGTGGTCCTTTCTGAAGTGTGTCTCCTGTAGAAACGCCACATGGGTGCATGCGCGCCACAGTTCGTTCAACAGGTATGACCTCTTTTCTGGAACATTGAGGCCCCGCACGTTGAACGAGGTAAATCTAAGTTCAGGCATTTATGAATGTCAAGTGCAGCCAAACTTATAGGGAAACGACTTAGTACTACACCTCGTATTCCCATCCGCTAGTCGTAGCCCAAAGGATCCGGGGATGGACAGCCGACCCAGCCTACGATGTGACAGGAGAACTTGTAGACCGACACCTGGAAGAGAGATTAGGGGAGAGACAAACAAGGAGTACAAGCACACGGAGGTGAGAATGTGTCTGACCACCGTGTGGGAGAAGTTTACAAACACAAAACAAGAGTGTTCCTATGAGATATCCCCGGTAAGGAGAGGAAACACTCACAGCGGGGGGGTAGTTTGGACACAGCGACGGGAAGAGATGCATTCCAGGGTGAGTAGGACGTAACAGCATCTACTCCGCCCCTCGGTATGTGCAAATTGTGGCCTGTCCCACCCATGAGTCCCCCCGATCCACAGCCTGATTAATTTCCAGGCGTTAGAAAGGGGGGATGAAGTTGAACTAAAAACCTTTCCCCGAAGCGCCAGAACTTCAACCACGTTTGGAAGCTCTCCATCACTAAACCTGGGTGGAGCGTAGAACAACAGCATACAATAACACCACTGCATATGTTAACAGAGGTATCATTACTACCAGGTAAGGATTGATCTGGTGGCCATGATGCCGATCCCGGCTACCCAGCTAAACCCTTGGCACTACCAATCCACCATATGGCTTGATCTTGTCAACCAACACCCTTGGAAAGCTATAATATGCTTCAACGGCAGCAGGTGAATAACTGTGGGTATGCTCCCAACGTGCATTGTTAAGAAAGGTCCTCTGTATGGAGGGCACCCCAGGCTGCAACAATAAGGCAGTTGTCTTGGGCCTCAGCCCTATACTTCTCTCAGTAAGGTCTCCGGGGATGAGTACGGTCGAATCAGGGTGTCAACAAAACTATGGCCACAACGGAGATTTGGCCGGTAGGGTGTCAGTTCAAGTCTCCGGCTCCATCGGTTGGGCCCGCTGAGATGGACGAGCAGTAGATCTCTGACGACTTCTACGACGTCCCCGGGATCTCGATGGTCTGGTGGACGGAGATTGATTTGAATCCGGGAAGGGTACTTCCAGCCAATCCGGCAACGATAGATCCGCACAGTCCAGAAAAGTGGCCAAATCAGGGATATGTCGAGGGTGGACTAGTCTGAAGAAATGGTCTCCCCTGCCGATCAGGAGCGAAAATGGGAATCCCCATCGGTACGTGACCCCTTCGGATTGTAGCAGGTCAGTAAGGGGTTTTAAGAGACGTCTGCGGTACAGGGTCTGGGGGCATACGTCAGGTAGAATTAGGACGTCAGCCCCATCAAAGTCTACAGTCCCCTGTCACCATGCTCTCCGCAATATCTCCTCCTTAACGTTGAAAAAGTGTACCTGACACAATACGTCTCTTGGTCTGTTAACATCAGCCCCAATAGGGCCCAAGGCTCTGTGAACCCGATCCAGTTCGATGTGTTCTGTCGGGGGTCTGTCTAGCAGGGAGTTGAATATAGCCGTGACCGCTGCTCTGAGATCTGGGCCCCCAGTTGCCTCTGGGAGTCCCCGCAGCCGCAGGTTGTTACGGCGGTTGCGGTTGTCTGAGTCCTCCAGCCTCAACCACATCTGTGTCATGTGTGACTGCTGGCGCAGCATGGATGCTTCTAATTGTGTCACCTTACTGCACAGTGCCCGATCCGAGCCCTCTAGTGTCTCTAGTCTCTGTTCGTGCTGTTCTACCCCCGCTCTCACCTCTGCCAGGTCTGATCTGAGCGCAGATGCTAGGTGGTCGATCATTCCCTGTATGTCCGCCCGAGTCTGGAGTGCCGCCAAGATAGACCGGAGCTCCGGATTGGCGCCTAGGTCCGAACAGCCGTGTTGGGAAGGTGATGGCATCCCATGTGGAGATGGCTCATGCGATCCCGATGCTGGTGAGGAGAAGGTTGCAGGCTTCGTAGGGAGCGGCAGCGTTGCCTCGTCAGAGGAATCAGAGGTGGTGTGTGTCGGAGAGGTTTGGATCCTGCACGGCGGGGCCGGACACGCGGGTGTCCCCATCCGCTCTTGCGTCTTAGGCCCCACTTCTTGCGGCGATACATAAGCCTCCATCCGGGACTGTTTTTGCGTGCGTACCGGAGCACGGAGTGTCTGCCACTTCTTACCGGTGCGTTTCATGAGGCGATGGGACGGATAACTTGTAGATCTCCTGTAAAAATCACCCTGGGTCTGCAGAGCTCTAGGCTTTAGCTACTGCTCGGCACCATGTCCAGGCCACGCCCCGCCTCCTGTAATGTTATAAGCCCGAGTCTATTACCCTCCCAATTTTAGTATCATCTGCAAAAACAGCAACATGTCTATTAACACACTCCTCAATATCATTAATAAACAGATTAAACAGTATTGGGCCTAGCACAGAACCCTGAGGCACGCCACTCTCTTCTTTAGACCAATCTGAAAAAGAGCCATTTATCAATATTCTCTTGACACGTTCCTGTAGCCAGTTCTCTATCCATGTACACACCATTTTATCTATGGCCATAGATTTAAGCCTGTGTATTAAGCATTTATGTGGTACTGTATCAAATGCTTTTGCAAAATCCATGTACACTACATCCACTGGCCTTCCTCCATCCAGATCTCCACTTACTTCATCGTGGAATGTTAGTAGGTTGGTCTGACAAGGACAGTCCTTCATAAATCCAGGCTGATGATCACTTATAATACCTTTGTCACGAACAAAATCCACAAAATAGTCCTTTATCATGCCCTCAAATAGTTTACATACTATTGATGTTAGACTGACTGGTCTGTAGTTCCCCGGTTGGCATCTTGAACCTTTTTTGAATATTGGTATTACTGTAGCTTTACACCAGTCACTTGGCACCCTTCCAGTCATTACAGATGACTTGCAAAAGCCTACCATATTCTTATTCATCTATTGTCACTACAAATGGCAACAGCATTAAAAAATATGTATGGTATGTAAAGCTAATTTGAACTCTATGCTTTAGAAGAGCTGAATTGCTCATAACAGCTCTGTCCTGTGATAATCAATGGGACAAATATAAAACATATACTGTGAGTAAATTTAGCCTCTTGGCATTAGGCTTCCGCAACCCGAGCTCTTGTTTCCTGTCATCATTACATGTCTTTTTAGATTCAGTGATTTTAAGCTACCATTCCGAACTTCTAAATAATCAAATACTTGAGAATTGTGTCTACAAGTTTTGGAACATCTGTTCATTTAGATTCTGCAAGTATTACTATAACATATTGATCCAGATCAACCAGCCTGGAACTAAGAATACATTCACATTGTGCTCTGCAGGCTTCTTGTTAATTTAAATTATTTGCAACTGTAAAGTTTTTCACAAGATCTACTTCCCAACATACATAAATTAGAGAGATTTTGAAAAACACTGGCACCTTTTGTTGAAGGATGCCACTGTTAGTAAATATTTGAAAGAAACACCAGAATTTGCATTCTGTCGTTCCAATGGATTCCATGGTCCATAGCTTTTATAATGAGAATATCAATAATCAAATCGAGTGACAGGCACCTTTAAATGCCATAACTGTAATCAACGTCCATGGGTCCATCAAGCCAAGGAGAGAAATCTCCCTAATGTTAAGACATAGACTGCAAAATATTTTGCTAGTTGTGACACTAAGGGATTGATCAATCTCATGTCATGTACATGTGGATTCTTCTACGTCAGTAAGATGTTAATGCTGTTCCGCAAATGCATTCAAGACCATCTTTATCTCACCTCAAATGGAAAAATGATTACCCCTATTAGTCAATACATGGGATTTTACCACATTTTAATGTGTCTCAAATTAGTTTTTTTGTGTTACAACATGTGAAACCAGACCCTAGAGGGGGCAATTTTGAGAGTAAATTCCTACGCTGTGAAACAAGGTGGATTTACAGTTTAGAAGCCACCACAAGTCCTAGACTGAATGATGTCATGAGTTTTAAGCCTTTTCTTGAATAGTTTCCACAAACTTAATTACTTGATTCATGTCACATTGTTATATGATGAATCCATCTGAGTAGTTGTTTATAAATATATGCGATTGAAACAATCACAATATTAGTTATACTATATGCTAGATTCGGATGTATCAAAATGGGATATAGAATATAATTTATACAGAAAAATGTGGTGTTTTATTCCATATTCTTTGGCTGCATTTTATGTAATATATTCTGATATATCCGATATAGCCTGATGATTGTTCATGTGGCCACGATGTATAATGATGACAATGAGTTGTTTTTTTCGATATGGGACAGACAATGTGATTAGGCCATATATGTCACTCTTTGTTCACAGTTATTAATTACCTTATTTACTATTTTCTTTTTAACATTTTTAAAAAGTATTTTTCCTTTAATAGAATACTTAGATCTCCTAAGAAGCTGTATGATAATTTAGCAATTAGGTATTTGTCATATGTATTTAGAAAATGGAGACAGATGCATTTTTAAAGGTAATCAAAAACTTGTGTAGAATATATTTTGAATTGATAAGTAGCTGGATCAAAAATTGCCAGGACTGCCTAGTTGCATACAACTGTAAATCACTATAGGATGATTTTTACAAGCCCTAATTACAGGAATACTTGAATGATCCTCTACAATTTTATATTTGTATTCTTCAATCAATGCAAAAAAAATCTCTACTATGGCCATTTGCCACATTAATTTGTTCTGTGCAACATCCCATTGGTAATATTTCAGGGGACATTGCTTATAACATTGGTGAACTTAGGCTACATTTTTTCGGAATCTGATTTAGGACTGTTCAGAAAATTAGGGAAACCAACAGCCCTAGTGATTGTCTAAAAGCCAGGCAGGTAGCTGCCAAGATGAAAGCCACACAAGTAAATTAGAGCTACTCAGAACGTAGACAAAGTTCCTTAAGTGAGTTCAAATGAAAAATTTTCACATTTGACTGAATGTACCTTTAAGCTGAAAATTATGTGTTTAAAGGAAAGTCTAACCCTTTGTTCCCTTTTATGAATCTCATACATGGCAAGACAGTTATCTGCTGCCACTTGCTTAGAAATTTCAGCCCACTCTCACATTTCATGAGAAATATTACCAACACAGACTAACAGGTTCAGACAAAGACTATCTAAGGAATTTACTTTGATAAAGGAATCAGAATGTACATCATTTAAGAATTTTGAATGTTCGCCATTGAGATATATGTGCAGTATATTCTTACTATAGTATCTTAATAACTGGAGCTAGTATAAAAGTCTATTAAATAACATAAAGGCCAAGAACAAGATATGATATCAATAGCATGAAATTAACTAGATCTAAACTCTAACTCAATTACATTTATTTTGCTAAAGCACTGTGTATTATAAACAACTTTATTTTTTTCATAAAATACTGTTTTCACTGTTTTTGCATCTGTGGGCTACAATTCTCATCGAGCCTCTTTCAAGGGCTTGCTGTCTATATTAACTTTTAGACATGTGTGATTCATTTAGTCTGACAGCAATAGTCTGACAGCAATAACACATTTGTACGAATCTGAATTTCCGATAACGAAAATTTTGGGTGAATTAAGTTTTAGTGTGTTAAGCTCTAAGTTCTCAGTGTGTAATGACAGTTCAGTGTCCCCTGGTTACTTAAAAAAAACAAAAGTCAGCAGAAAAGTCAGCAGAAGAGGAAAACAAAAGCTTGAGGTTCCCCTACAATTCATTCAAAAACCTTTAGATCTGGGAGGAATGTTAGGAGGGACCTCCAATGTCAAAAAATAAAACATCATAGGGTTCCCCCCAAAAGTCATGCCAGACCCTTCAGATCTGGTAGCAATTTTAAGGGGGACCCCAAAACCTAAAAAATTTAAGAAAAAAATATGGTGTCCCTCCTAAAAGGGGGGAGAAGCGAGCAGAACCCCCTCCCCGTGCCGTACCAGGGCACATGCCCTCAGCATTGGGAGGGTCTTTTCCGGGCCCCCACCCTGGAAAAGCACTTTGTCCCCAGAACAAGAGCCTCTTCCACCACAACCCTGGCCGGTGATTGTGGGGGTCTGTAGGCAGGGGGCGCTTATTTGTATCAGGTACCCCCTTTAACAAAAGGGGCACCCAGATGCTGCCTCCCTTGTGAATGAGTAAGAGGGACTTGTACCCCCTACTCATTCACTAAAAGGTTAAAGTAAAACATAAACAAACACACAACACTGTTAGCAAAAAAATCATTTAATTGAAAAAAAAAAAACCTTTACATTCACATGTTAAAGCTTATATGAGATTTTGGTTATTGGATGTACTCTAACATTTACCTTTTACTGATAGGGCTAAAGTATAGTAAATTTGATTTGTTGTAATATGCATATGTAATATACTTCATAGTCATAAAAGTACTACATTTAGGAATCTATGCTCACACAAGCTAATATAAGTTGCAAGTATACTATCCTCTGCCATATTTAGATAACAAATACAATTTTCAGATTTATTTTGAAGACAGAAATATTTAATTTAATACATTTTTGCTTCATTTTATAGAATTAAAGTGCACTGGGTAATGAGGTTGAAATACCTATAGGTAAACATTATTATATGCAGGCTGTGTACTATAGCAGTAGATTTGATTATAATCACCTTATATATGTGGTGAGAATCTAACAATAGCATTTCAGTATTAATCAGATATGGCTATGAGAGTGGAATCTGATCTTATTTGTCATTGTGTGCTTTTCATTCATTTATTTATTTATTCATTATGGTCAGAACTTAAAAAGAAAATAGATTTTATGTTTTCCATTTCAGTAATCTAATTTTCTTTTTTAATTTCACTCAGGGCCCTTCTCTTTACTCCCACAACCATATGGCCCTGTGCGAGATTTCAATGAAAAACATGGGGACTGATTATCCTAAGGGGTTTGGGCTGTTACTTAACAAAGTGAATTTTTCACTTTGCAAGGTAATGTTCATTTAGCTTAGTAAATTAAAACCTCTGCTGACTTTAATCGTCCAATCTAGTGCATGCAAACCTTTTTTTAAATTGTTCCTTGCACATGATTGGGTATACTTTGCAAAGTAAAGGGTAGCAACATCACTCTATTTCTGAGGTAAATGCCCAGGTGCTCATCCACAAAGAAATATCCATACAAATCCAAAGTAGGTATAGAGGCACCCAGGGGTCTTGCAGGGGAGATAATTGATTAGCTCTGTCGATAGTTGACAATAAATTACTGCTGCTTTGACTTATATCCCCTGCAAGACTCGTGAGTGCCTCTATACCTATATATAATCAGGCAGTCGAACAGCCACAAATCCGCAGTATCATTCAGCCAGTGTCTCCTCCAGGGTCAGTGCTCTACAGGGGTTACCTTTGATCTGCCTATGATGGTAATTAAATCAATCTTACAAATAAAACTATCTTATTTTTAATAAAATGTGTTCCTATTTAACCACTATTAACCCTTAGGTATCCCTAATCAACCTTAAATAACTTCTCCTTCCTTCTACTCTTAGCTGTAATTTTTTTTCAACTGATTATTGTAAACTATTAAAACGATTTAAACTTTTTTATGTTATACGTTTTTTAGTGTTTTAGTGTCCTATTTAAAAAGTGCACTTTCGATTACAAATCAGCCTCTTATTGCAAACACACATATTTGTGCACACATTAGAGGCTCATGAAATATTGTAAGCTAGTTGTGGTGAGTTACTGTACATGTGTTAGGTGCATTGCATCATGGAGTCCCATTAATTTTCAATGCACACCTCAACGCAAGCAAAACCTTACATGACCATTTTTTACAAAGCACTGCAGCAAAACACACACCATTTGCATTGTGGTGCACTTCAGTATGAGCACATTGCTCACTACGGTAATAGTGTGTTATGATGTACTGCAATTAATCATGATATGTTCATTGATGTGTGATACCATAACACGTGGTAAGCACATGTTTTACTTACCTTTTACATACTTCCAATACATAGCTGTGCGTCATCACATGCACATTGGAATGATAGTGTCTGTGAAAAACCTGATACTCTCCTCTCCAGCAGCACCAACACTCAATGCTTGAGCTTTGCAGCCATTCACCAGGCCCAGGCATTGTTCCATGATGGAGGGGTGATGTCACAGCTACCTTTAGGCTCTGACAATAACCAACACTAAGAGAGTTATTCACAAAGCTGCCAAAGGATCTAGCCGTAGCTCCGGCTGATCCTTCGGCTAGCTTCGACCCCAGGACCCCTTCAGTTCAGTAGAACTGAAGGGCTGTTGTATGGGCTATTCACTATAGCCCGTAAAGTTCCCAAAGTTGGCTGAGCGGCTCAGTCGACCCGTAGGCATATGCTTTGGCTTGACTGAGCAGAGGTGAAAGCCGAAGCTGGCCAAACAGGCAGCCATTGGCCGGCCGACAGCCTGCTACTGACAGCTGGGCGGAGCCAGCCATCATCTCACGGCTGGCTTCGGCCACTTGCAGAAACAGATCAGCGTCCCTGGTTGCCAGGTAACCAGGGACACTGATCTGTCAGTACCCTGAAAACCTGGTGGAGTCGCCGTGATATCACTGTGGCTCCACCGAGTTCTCAGTGTGTAATGACAGTTCAGTGTCCCCTGGTTACCTAGTGACCAGGGGATGCTGAACTGTAATGAGAGCTTGTCGAAGCCAGCGGTGATATCGAAGCCGGCTCCGCTAAGCTCTCATCGTAATGACAGAACAGCGTCCCTGGTTATCAGGTAACCAGGGACGCTGATCCGTCATTACGATAAGAGATTAGTGGAGCCGGCTTTGATATCACCGTCAGCTCCGACAAGCTCTCATTGTAATGACAGCTGGTCCCAATAGAAAACAGTTGGGCGGAGCTAGCTGTCACTGCCAGCTCTGCCCAATCGTTTTCTACTTTTTTTTACAGTTTTTCTATTCTGCTCGGTACTGAGCGGCATTCAGCTATAGACTCACTGTTGTTTGGCCCCTGTGAGAATAGGCCGAACAGCAGCGAGTAGCCTGCCTGAGGTTTGGCTCAGCCGATCCAGATGTTGGATCAGCTGAGTCGAACTCATTCTGCTGAACATGTTTGGCCGACCCGAACCCAGCCACAGCAAGCCGGTGTATGGCTGATTTCAGTCGGTGTACGCTGAAATCAGCTGTACAAGCCTGAAGTGAGTAGCCGAACAGCGTTTGGCTCACTTCACTTCGGGTCAGTTATTCACACGGCTGCTTTCAGCAGCTTTGTGAATAACCCTCTAAAATATTTTGATGTTGACTGTGATAAATGAAAGAGTGGTGAGGAATAGCAAGACAGGGGTATCAGTGGGTCGGGGTGAGGGGAGAGCTTGAAATATAACATGTCAGTTCCTATCGGTGCATTATTGGGTGCTAAAATGCACACATGTTGAGCTGCACTGGCAAGGTCAGTTAGGGTGCAATTAAAAATGAATGGCACAGCAACTTATGGCATTGTATATCATGCATGACCAAAACATGCAAGTGTGAAGCCTACACAGCCTCAAAGTTTTTAGCTTATTTACAGTTTTCCATTACATCCATCAGTTTTTAAAGTTTCATGAAAAGGTACAATTTCTAATTTACAAAATATTTGTTATTTATTAAAATGAACATCGTTTTGATCATTTAGATTTAGTAACTTTTGGAAGTTATGTTGCACTTCTGTGTGCTAAAAACGATTTTAGTATATTTGTATTGAAAATATAGATTTGGAAATTAGAATATAGATTAGATAAACATGTTCACAACTATCATGGGCATAGAAAACCATTCTACAGGGCCAGTGCTTTCAGGAAATATATGCTTTGGGGCTATTTTACTAACTTTAAAGGTTGTAAGTGAAAAATAGCAAAACATAGGGGTCTATTCACAAAGCTGCCGAGGGCAGCCGAGTGAATGACCGATCAGAAGTGAAGTGAGCCGAACACAGTTCGGCTATTCACTTCAGCCATCTGATGTAAAAAAATGGGAGGCAAAGCCCAGTATTAAAAGGGTTAAACATTTTTAAAATTAACCCCAAACCATTACGTGTTTCCTTTAGCATTACTTTTATATAACTTGTGTAATTTAAACAAACAATTAGCGTGAGCTAAAGTTAATTAAGCTGTTCACTTTGCAAGGGAATTTTCCCTTAGCTTAGTGAATAAGGTGAAGCTTTGCTGACTTTCATCATCCAATCATGTGCAATCAACTATAATTTATTTTATTAATTTTCCTTGCACATGATTGGGTATTCTTTGCAAAGTGCATTTTCACCACATTTACTGAGCTAAGAAAAAAAATCTCTTGCAAACTGAACAGCCTATTTGCTTTTGGTAAAATCACCAATTTTGACAAATATCTCACACACACACATGCTTGACCAAACAGTTGGATCTGCCTATCTGTTCCATTGTTTGTGCTTATCTTAAATGTATGTCTGTGTGTTTTAATTATCTCAGAGTTCCATAGATACCTTCCTGTGTGTTAAATGTAACTTTGACTTTCACTCATTATGTTCCTTTGGGGAAAGTCTGGAAGTCATCCATTAGTCACAATCCTATTGCTTGAATTTGATCAGATTTTGGAAGTAAACACAAGCTAGAAAAAAGATTACCCTGTTGGTAAGTCAACCCAGTGGCTAAGCATTCTGTAAAGTAAACACATGTTAAATCAGAGGAGCAAAAGGAAAAATGGCAGAGTGAAAAGGAGTATAGCCAAAAACCACCAAGGGCTTTAAGTATGCTTTTTTTACAAAGCATAACATGTATAAATTCCTATTGTTGTTTACTGTTTATCTAACTTTTCAAAATATAAAGCTTGCACAAAAAAGATTTGTCATTCACAGCTAAACTTTTCTACCTTAAATATTGATAGCAAATGTTTTTGTACATTATTAATTGCAAATGCACTTTTTAAACGGAATCAAGTATGTGGAAAAACAAATAGTTTTAGTCTAGTACAAAGAAAAAATGAAAGCTGCCGTGTACAATTTTAAACTATTTCCCTAATGTGCGGAGTATTATTGTGAATGTGTTCTTTCCTTGGAAAAATGTATCTCAAAGAAAAATGGTTACATTTTTAATTTCGTTTTTTTAGACTAAAGCCTTTCCCCCGGACGTTTAGCAATGCACCTCTGAAATTAAATTTGCAGGTTAACGGAATGTTGATCAGGATAGAAGAGTTGAAGCTTAGTGCTACCTTGCTTTCATTCAAAATAATGCTGTAAAAACATTTTTAAGTTAATCCTGAGGTTTAAAGCAAAACAATGTGTAATTCTTGCTTGTGTTTCTTTATCAAGTTAAAGCCAAACTCTAGCTTTTTTTGCTGCCTATGATTGTATTTGGAGTATTGCACCAATCTGATCTGTGAGAGCAGTACAAAAAAATCAGGGTAGTGGCTGTCACTGGGTCAACAAGACATACAGGGCTATTCACAAAAGGGTGAAGAGTTTGGAGAGGGCAGGAGAAGTGAACAATCTAGGACAGTGATGGTGAACCTTGGCACTCCAGCTGTTTTGGAACTACAAGTCCCATGAGGCATTGCAAGGCTCTGACAGCCACAGCCATAACTCCCTGAGGCAGATGGATGTTGGGATATGTAGTTTTGGCACAGCTGGAGTGCCAAGGTTCGCCACCACTGATCTAGGACAACATAGCTGAACTGGAAAGTGAGCTGAATTGGAGATTTTTTCCAAATCAGCTAGTTTGGCCTAAATTGTTCACTTCTCCTGCCTTCTCCAAACTCTTCACCATTTTGTGAATAACCCTGATAGTGTGAAGGAGGAAATCTCCCAAAGTGTAAACCACTGAGGTGGGATAGCTTCAAAAAGTAGGTTTATTTCAGATGGCCAGCCAGTATGAAGCAACTCAGGCACGTTCAAACAATATGGGTTTGCAGACCTATTTTTATTTTTATAGGGTTTTGAACAGAATAACGATCACCTTGAATTATTTCCAAAAATCAGATAATAATGACACCTGTATGTACTCGCATTTGATTGTGCCAAGATCACTAGATGGGTCCTCTTGTCTTGAAAAGACCCCCTCATATCAAAATTAGTGGACAAATGTGTTGGCATTAAACTCACTAAATCAAGGTCCCTCATATCAAGATTTTAGGACAGCTGGTAATTAACCTCCCTGGCGGTAATCCCGAGTCTGGCTCGGGGTTAATTTTCAATGCTAGGAGCGGTAACCCACTACAAGGCCTAAATGTTGTACATAAACTCTAATTACCTTGGCACAAAAAGCTAAATGTTCCACATTTTGCTTATTCACACAGCTCATTATATACAGTGAGGGGAATTTATCAAAACTGGAGCAGACAAAACCTGGTGCAGCTGTGCATGGCAACCAATCAGCTTCTATCTTCAGTTTGTTCAGTTAAGATTTGAAAATGAAAACTAATTAACATAATAGAAGCTTGGCAATGTAATTCAGCAGGTATCATCAGTTTTCCCTATACATAGACAGTGAAATCAAACTGACAGAAGTCTAACCTTTCCTAACGTTACTGAAAAAGTGTGATTCCTATCAATTCCTGTCCCAACACTAAGGGGTCTATTCACTAAGCTGCCGTAGGCAGCCGAGTGAATGACCGACCTAAACCGAAGTGAGCCGAACGCTGTTCGGCTATTCCCTTCAGGCTGGTACGGCTGATTTCAGCCATATATCGGCTGAAATCAGCCATACATCGGGTGGTTTTGGGACAGCCGAACATGCTGAGGAGTTCGACTCAGTGCAGGAGGAGTTCGACTCAGCCGATCCAACATCTGGATCGGCTAAGCGGAACCTCCGGCAGGCTACTCGCTGCTGTTCGGTCTATTCCTATAGATGCCGACCAGCAGTGAGTGAATAGCTGAGCGGCATTCGGCTGTTCTACTCGGTCCCTCTGTGGTACCGAGCAGAACAGAAAAATAGTTTAAAAAGTGACAGCTAGCTCCGCCCAACTGTTTTCTATTGGCCGCCGTCAAAAAAAGAAAAAAAATGCCATACGAATGCATTGCTAGCTTCCTATTGGCTATTTCAATTTACAATAGCCAATAGCAAACTAGCAATGCATTCCTATGGTAATTTTTTTTTCTATTCTGACACGGCTCCGTAATAAAAAAAAGAAAACATAGTGTTTTTCTCTCCTTGGCGGCCGGGATCGGGAGACTCCCAGAGTGCCAGGGAGAGTTAGGCTATCTGAAGATCAGTGTCCCTGGTTAGCTGGTAACCAGGGGCGCTGATCTCTCTGCAAGTGGCCGCAGCCAGCCGTAAGAAGCAGGCGCGGCTCAGCCGAAC
The DNA here is from genome assembly GCF_000935625.1 of Nanorana parkeri. Lineage (NCBI taxonomy): Eukaryota > Metazoa > Chordata > Amphibia > Anura > Dicroglossidae > Nanorana > Nanorana parkeri. Next base: position 906,018 of record NW_017306810.1, read on the forward strand.
CGAGGCATATGCCTTTGGATTGACTGAGCCACTCAGCCAAGTTCGGGAGCTGTATGGGCTATAGTGAATAGCCCGTACAGCACCCCTTCGGTTCTACTGCATCAAAGGGGTCCTGGGGCCGAAGCTAGCCGAAGGATCGGCCGAAGCTACAGCTAGATCCTTCGGCTGCTTTGTGAATAGACCCCATTTTGGAAATCTCCAAAATGGTAATGCATAGAAGTCCCATTGCACTCCTGACCGATATAAACACATGATCCTCGGGTGGGTCCTGCAGTGACTGTGGATGTGAGCACATGTAATCAGAAATAGAAGTCAGAAGTCACCAGAGTCTCCACTCTACAGTTCCATCTTTATTGATGTTGGATAGTTATAACATCATATTGAAAGGCAATGTTTCGGAAACGAATAGGTTCATTCCTTCAAACAAAAGGAGATTGGCCTGCCGGTGACTTCTTCTATATCTCCCAAATATAGAAAATGGACAATGGAATGCAAAAAAAAACTTGGCAGAGGTTTTATCTCTTCCGTACTAAACGAACTAAACAAAAAAGCTTGAGTTGGACTTTATAGAAAGGCATAACCCATATGTGGGCAATGTCAGATGGAAGAAACAAATATCTACACAGCCCTATATACATAAGCATAAGCATAAAAAAAGTGTTAATTTCACACACCAATGGAGCAGCAAGCACGTTCTTTTTGTCACGCATTTAGGGGTCCTTTTAAAAAGCTGTGGTAAGGTTGTACTGCATCCGTATGCTACAGCTTTAAAACAAGACCACCGTGCTGTGCTTTATACATGATCATATGTTAAAACTGAATTCCATGCAGATATAAAAAAAATATATATGCAACTCTTTTAAACATTTTTAAATAGAAGTCATGTAGGTGCCTAAATTTAACTTGGATTTAGCTCCTTTCAATGTCGCATTATCTGCAGACTGGGGGAGGAAGAAGCAGCCTGTCTGTTTTGCTGCAGTATTCATGCGCTAACGAGTAGCATGCTGTTACGAGAAAGCAGATAAATTACTTCATCATTGCGCTGCTTTATATTTCACTGTCCAGACACAGGGAGAATACAAGACCAGTAAGTGTTATTTTCCCACAGTTGAGGAAAATGTCCTGCCCTGACATACAGGAATATGTTGTGTGGCAGGGCTGTGTAAATTTATGAACCAGTTGAACAAAAATACATATCCTTTGACAGGCAAAACAGCTCCAATATATATTTCATTGGAATATGTAGCTGTTGCAATGGGTGTTCAGCTTTGGTAAAAACTTCAGGCAACATTTTAAGTGATATTGTTTTTATTTAATCACTAAGAGGCCACATTTATGGAGAACTTCGGGTTGTTTTTTTTTTTAATTCTTCAGTTTCTCATTCTCTAGTGGGTCCCCACAGCACTCCCCCGCCGCCGCCCCTGAACAGGTGCCTCCATCAGCTAAGCAGCTGCTATGGAGGGATGCAAGCTCATTCCTGGCCAGTAGTTGTGTTCGTTCATAGACCTGCAACAGGCCACACCCGTCCTCTCTGCCCAACAGTTTGACTGATGGCAGAGGGAGCCTATGGTTCCTCTGCCATCAGTATCCTCCCCCACAACCAGGAAGTTCAGTATGGAGGATCGCTTAGGGGATTGGCGGTGGTGACAAGTGGCACTGACAGGTAAGAGTGGGGGGAGACGGGGGACAAAAAAAGGTACTGGGCGTTTTTTACCTTCATGCAGAGAATGTATTAAGGTAAAAAATGGAAAGCATTTAGTTATACTTTAAAGTCATCGGTAAGTTAAGAAGAACACCATTGATAAAGAGAAAAAAAGTATTCTATTTTACCCTAACCTGCATTTGAAAAAAAATGCTAAAGTTCAGTAAAGACCCATTTAGCCTCTTGCCACCTAATATGGTGCCATGCAATGTCCCTTGTATGCTCTAACATGGCAGAATCAGCGAACACATTAACTTTATTTTGTTTACACTCCAAATATGCCAAATATGAAAATCAGGAAACAAAATCAGAAGTATTCAGCTTGCATGCTTTGCAACTTGTGGTAGTTTTATTGGTGTAGTTGATACGCAACAGGGACATACTTTAATACATTTAGCAGAATTGTGAAAGAAAAACTTAGTTTGAAAGTGTCCATTTTCAGTTGTCTATGATTTGCATAGTAGTGTCCTTTCTTGTTGGATTAAACCAGTCTAAATATAAACTGCAAGTTTGGGCTGTTTAAAGCCTTTGTGCAAATCTGGCAAACAAACATTTTGAATAGAAGGCAAACCAAATGTATTCATAAAAATCACAGGAAAAAAAATAAATGAGAAAGAAATTTTTTTAAAAAGCGTATGTATGGGAAATGCAAATTATATAGGCAGCAGTCTCAAATGAGTTAACTTTCAGGAAATCATACTGCTGCAAGAAGACAGAGTTGGAGTAATTGTATTACTTTCTGCTTCATACCACATGCATCTGTAACAATAACTACCCTTTCTTATTCAGAATATAATGCACACGTGTCAGCGCTTGCTTGACAGTAATTAATCTTGCCAAAAGCTTCCAACACCTGTCGATGCTGCAGAAGTGTTTGGACTTGTACCAAGAAACTTTGTTTATCTCCTATGTGATTATGGAGTAATAGCAGCAAGTAAGGCGACTTAACTACATTATTACAAACGAAGACCTTTCATTTTATTTACTAACTTAATGGAAATAAAGATAAATGTGTTAGCTGCAATTTGCATTTAACAGTGATGCCAGGTTTGACAATTTGTAATCTAATGGGGGTAAAATTGGGAATTACAAACTGCTAAACAAGTGTTTTAGCAGGAAGTATGTGTGGCAGAGGAAAGTTGAATAAATCACAGTGGGCAGTTTATGCTAGAGAGAAGTGCACAGGGTATGAAATCAGACAGTATGTGCAGAAGAGGAGTGCAGATGGTATGATGTCAGACAGCATGTGCAGGAGAGGAATGGCAAAGGGTATGACAATGGGCATTATATGCAAAAGAGGGGTGTAAAGGGTATGACAATGGGAAATATGTGCAAGAGAGGAGTGAAGTAGGTATTAAAATGGGCAATATGTGCAAGAGATAAATGCAGAGAGTATGACATCAGGCAGGGGGATAGGGGATTGCTGAGGGTATGATGATGGAAAAGATTTGTAGAAAAGGAGTGTGGAATGTATGAGAGCAGAGAGTTTGCATAGGAGGAGAGTGAGGAGGTTGTGATGGGGAAAAAGCGTGTCTGGAGGGTATGACTATTGGCAGTATGCAAAGGAGAAGGTGGTATGAGGGCAGGCAGTATGTGTAAGAGAAAAGTTAGGATTGCATGATGGCAGGCAGCATGTGTAGGAGAGAAGTGCAGAGGATATGGAAATTAGCAGGATGCACACAAGAACAGTGCGGAAGGTACAGTGGCAATATGTGCAGAAAAGAATTGTGAAGGTTGTAAGAGTGCATTGTATGTGCAGGAAAGAAGTGCAATGGCTATGACAGTGGCCAGTATGTGCAGGAGAGGAGTGCATAATGTATTACAGTAGGCAGTATGTGCATAGTGGAGTACCAGGGGTATGACAGTGGGTGGTATGTGCAAAAGAGTAGTGTGGAGGAGATTATCTGTAGGAAAGAAGAGCAGATTGTTTTTTTGTAATGCATTTTGAAATCAAATATTGTTGAAAGATAATACCATTTTAGCAAAAAAGAGGCAGGGCTCAAAATTTCACATCCTGAGCTACTAGCCAGGCCTTAAGAGTTACTCGCCACCAGTTGCCCCACCTAATCCCTACCCTTCCCTAGCCCTAACTCCGCCCCTAAACACACCAGCGCTGTAATGCACGTTACAGAGGTAAGTGCAGTAACGCACATTACAAAACTTAGTACTGTAAGTAACGCACATTACAGAACTCAGTACTGTAACGCATATTACAGAGGTCAGTAGTGCACGTTGCAGAGGTCAGCGCTGTAATGCACGTTGCAGAGGTCAGCACTGCAGCGCATGTTACAGAGGTCAGTGCTGTAACACACATTACAGAGCTCAGTAGTGTACATTACAGAGGTCAGCACTGAAACACACGTTGCAGAGGTCAGCGCTGCAGCGCACGTTGCAGAGGTCAGCAGTATAAGGAAGAAAGAAAAGGGACTTACAGTTCATTTAGGTGGTATTCAGGTGCCCTCTCATTTCTCCTGGTGGTGGTCGTGGGGAATGGGGGGCGGTACAGAGATCCTTTCCCGCGCTGCATTAGTTTCTGTCTGTCCAATAGTAACTCTGCAGGCTTCCTCGCAGCCTATGGCAGCTAAGATAGGCGGAGGAAGCCTGAAAGAGGCGAAGGAGCCGAAGACAGCCGAATCTGATTCTCCTCCTCCTCCAGGAAAAAATGTTATTATCCCTTGCAGTGGGGCTACCCCCACACTGCAAAGTTAAGTGCTCATTTTTGTCTGGGTGCTAAAAAAACAACAAAAAAACAACTTATATTCACTAGACTATCTAAGTCGCTTCCCTGCTTCTGTGATCACTGAAGTTTGTCTCCTCCTCCACTGCACAGATGGACTGCCCCTCGGCATCCTCACATCTATACACAGACTATACACAGTGCATAGAGTGATGACACCAGGATCATTAGGCCACTGCAGCAGAGGAGGAGAGATATTGGTCTAAGAACAAGCCAGTTTGGAGGGTCTGGTGAATATAACCTTTTTTTTTAGCACCTAGATACAAATGAGCATTTAACCCTTGCAGTGCTGGAGTAGCCCATCTGCAAGGTTTAATATTTTTTTTCCAGGAGTTCTGCTTTAAGGACTCACCTTGGTCTCTCTCCCAAACTCAGCTGATGGTACAAGGAAGTGCACTGTGGCAAGGTTTTAATGTAATGGAAAATATCTACCTGCATTGGCTATCATTTAAGTGTTATCACTTAGGGGTCTATTCACAAAGCTGCCGAAGGATCCAGCCATAGCTTCAGCTGATCCTTCGGCTAGTTTCGGTTGCGGGAGCCCTTCCTTTTAGTCGAACCGAAGGGCTGCTGCACGGGCTATTCCCTATAGCCCGTACAGCACCCGAAGGTGGTTGAGAGGCTCAGCTGACAGCTGAAGCATGGTGAACGGCTGGCCTTTCATCCCGAAAATGACAGCTGGGTGGAGCCAGCTTCGATCTCATGGCTGGCTCTGCCCAGTTGTAATGACAGATCAGCATCCCTAAATGACCTGGGGACCCTGAACTGTCATTAACAATAACAACCGCCCAGTTGTTGTTCATTGGCAGGGACCTACTAAAAGACTTTTGCAGGTGGCAACCAATAGGAAACAGTTGGGTGGAGCTAGCTGCCGCTGCTAGCTCTGCCCAATTGTTTTTTTTATTTTAATTATTTAATTTATTTTTCTTTAAATCTTAATTTTTTTAAATTTAACATTTATTTACATTTTTTAAAATATTTTTTCAACATTATTATTTAATGTTTCCTCTCTTCATTGAATTGCTATTCTGCTCGGTACCACAGAGGTACCAAGCAGAATAGCCGAGCCGAATGTCGATCGGGCATTCCGCTATCCACTCACTGCCATTCGGCACCCATGTAAATAGGGGCGAACGGCAGCGAATGAGCTGCCGGCGCTTTTAGCTCAGCCGATCCAGATGTTGGATCAGCTGAGTCAAAGTCCTTCGGCACTTCGGGTCAGCCGATGCTGCATGTTCAGCTGACGGAAGTGCAGCCGAAGGCAGCCGATGTACAGCTGATTTCAGCCGATGTACAGCTGATATCAGCCGTACTGAGCCGTGGTGAATAGCCGAACGTTGTTCGCCTCACTTCACTATGGCTCGTTTATTCACTCGGCTGCCTCTGGCAGCTTTGTAAATAACCCTGTTAGTTGTTAGTTCTGCCAAGTCAAAAGTGATGATGACAAAATGTGCTGATTCACTTATATTTATTAAACTATGCATGCCCACCAGTACCTATTCTGCCCAGCCTTTGTTGTCTGTTAACACATCTCATGGAATGCAAATATGAAGATAGTTTCATTATTGCTATATGCTTGTTCTCTTATGTAGAATCAGTCTGCAGAGGTGAAAATATATTCCTACAAATCCATTCCCAAAATAAAAAAAAATTGTGTCTTGCAACATTTTATTATATATTGAAATTACCTTTACGTCGTCCTAGCTCTTGGAAAAGAAAACATACCTTATCTAACGGACACAGGCACTTCAAATAAATGTTTTATATAACAGATACATCATTATACTGTATCTGTTCTAGTACAGACAGAGTTGTTAAAAAGTACTAGCATAGAAATCTATTAGTTTAACATTGGCAAGAGTTGGGAGCTGAAAGACTTTTATGTTATTGCCAAAGATTCTACAAAATATAAAACAGCATTGATGTTGTTGAAATAAACACATTTACACTGTGTGACTTAAAGATAATTTTAGTAATTAAGCTGTCTTCATGTTTCCTTTCAAAGGACAGCCTTTAAATATCACAACTGATGAAACATTAATGAACTAAACATAGTTTGATGTATATATACACATTTAGCACAACAAATACCAGCGTTTTTTTTTTTTTTTTACAACATAATGTATATTATTAATTATACAATGGTTGTAAATAAAT
>NW_017306810.1:912789-979413 GCF_000935625.1 Nanorana parkeri
GCTAGTTTACTATTGGCTATTGCAAATTGAAATAGCCAATAGGAATCTAGCAATGCATTCCTATGGGCAAACATTTTTCTTTTTTTTTTTTATATTCTGACATCGCTCCCTGTCAGAATAAAGAAAAAAAAAAAGAAAAAGCAGTGTTTCTCTCCTGGGCGGCCGGGAGCGGGACACTTCCAGAGTGCCCAGGAGAGTTTTTGTTTTTTGACGGCAGCAGCACCGCCGGACAATAGAAAACTGTTGGGCGTAGCTAGCTGTCATTGCTATCTCCACACAATCGTTTTCTATTTATTTTTTTGTACTTTTATAACTATTTTTCTGTTCTGCTCGGTCCCTCTCAGGGACCGGGCAGAACAGCGTAGTCCAATGCCGGATTCGGACTACGGCAGCTTAGTGAATAGACCCCTTAATAAATCTTCCTGGATAGCCCTTCTACATGGCAATGTGGATGGACTATTCAGGGCCCAACTTACCCTAATGCACCATATTCTCCTGGCAGATCAATTGACTATTACTAATAATTGGAAAACACAATTTATTCAATTTCCAGAGGCCAGGCATAGGGTGGATGTCATTATGACCAATGAGCATTTGTTGAATATCTTGGTGTACAAACAAAAAAAAATCCTGCACGTGTGGGAGCCCTGGATACAACTTTATAATCTGGAGATGCATACAGATAGTCTGTTGTGCCTATGTTCTCTGGGGATGCCCCCTTTGGTTTAGAGTTCACTCTTTCACCCATATTGGATGGCTTTGTGTGCTGACTCCGGATAAGCTTGTCGAGTCTTTGTTTTCCATGTTATCATTTGCTGGTTCTTTTTCCCCTCATGCTCTTTACTTACCTTGCATTACATTTTTTCTCATGATTGTTCTTTTGCTATAGATGTTATGCTATGAGTTATCCCTACATCCATAGACACATTGCTATGCTTTACCTTATCAGTTTACTTCTTTTTTATTAGTTTGATTGACGACATCAGCATGTGTTTTTGTGGATAACTTATTCTCTTTGTATGTACTGTTGATTTAACATACTTCTTTCTTTGTGACATTTGCACTGATTATCTAAAATGTTAATAACGATATTAAAACAGAAATAAAGATCTAGTGCATATGTACATGCCCAGCTAAGAAGATTTTGTGGAGGACATCTTGCTGCATTGAGGACATGCAATTATAAGACTTGTAGTGGGGCTGAGGGCAGATGACAGTACAATATAAGTGTAAAAGAACCAAAGATGCAGTCACACAAACTGACTGAGACATATACCTGATTTTACTGTGTATATGATTTTGTTGTACCCTTAGGCTGGGTTCACACCTAGATGGCACCATTTTTGCGCACGTGCTCAGCGTGTAGTTATGTACGTGTTTATGCGCATTGCGCACATAATTTTGATGCACATTTGTACACGCTGTAAGAAAGTCACTGGTCTGTAGTCCGAAATTATCTGCAGTATATGCAGATTTATTGCAAGCAAACATAAAAAGTCTCTTCAATAGGATATTTTCTCCCTTTTAACTAGTCGCTGTCCGCACACCGTCATTTCATGTGTGGGCGGCTGTCAGCTCCCTGGCGGGATCACGTAAATACATGTAATTTTTTTTGGCGCTCGCTGGCAGAATCACGTCGGGAGTGTAAACAGCTGGTATTGGCTGTCACATACAAGCGTTCAGCCGGCTCTATAGTAGAGATGGCCTCGATGTTCGAGTCGAACGTGAGTTCAACTCGAACATTGGCAGTTCGAGTGTTCGGCGAACACCCAAACTGTCAGGGTGATCGGTGCGCTGTTTGCCCGCCGAGCTCCCCACAAGGCACTGTGCTTTTGAAGCCCTGATTGGCTAAAGCCTTGCTTGCAGGTCAGGTGCAAGACTTTGCCCAATCAGGGCACAGAGAACTGTGAGAGCCATGATTGGGCAAAGTCATGCTCTCCTGTCAGATGCCCTACAGCTGTAAAGAGTTGGGCGGAGCTAGCTGTCACCGCTAGCTCTGCCCAATTGTTTATATGTTGCTGGCCTCTGTCAAAATGACATTATGCAGTGGGCCGGGAGTGTAAACAGCCGGTACTGGCTGTCACATACAAGCGTTCAGCTGGACCTATAGTAGAGATGGGCTCGATGTCACGTTCGACGCAAACATCAGCAGTTTGAGTGTTCGGCGAATAGCCCGACGATCTCCCCACAAGGCACTGTGCCTTGTGAAGCCCTAATTGGCTAAAGCCTTGCACGTGACCACAGAGTACTGTGAGAGCCATGATTGGGCAACGTCATGATAACGTTGCCCAATCATGGTTCTCCTGTCAGATGCCCTACAACTGTAAACAGTTGGGCAGAGCTAGCTGTCACCACGAGCTCCGCCCAATTGTTTATATGTTGCTGGTATCTGTCAAAATGACATTATGCAGTGGGAGTTCGTCGTGAGCAGACGGAACTGCGGTCGTCTTCTTTTTTTTAATTATTTCTATTGATTTTTTATTGTTTTATTTTTTATTTTGCTGAGTCATTGCCATTGTGGGCAACACTGTACATTGTGATTGACCCTGGATTACGTAAGTGGATCAATTTTTTTCTAAATAGAAGACTTGTTAAAAACGTCCTCTTTTTCAGAATTTTATTTAACTTTTAGTAAATGGGTAGGGGTACAAGTACCCCTTACTCATTCACATGGGGGGGGGCGGCAACTGGGTGATGGGAGCGGGAACCGCACGCTTTTTTTCTTTTCTTTTTAAATGTAATTTTTTTCTTTAGAAATGTCAGTTTTGCTGCAGCAGGTTCTTTACATTGTACAGATGTGCCACTTTACAGGCAGTTTAAGGGAACCCCCCAGGCACGATATTTAAAGGAATTTTTCATTTTTATTGTTTCACTTTAAGTGATGTTAAAATCACTGCTCCTTTAAAAAACAGTATTTAAAAAAAATATATAATTGATTCCTGTCCCCCAGAGCAGTACCCGAATCCCCATACATTTTGTATGGCCAGTAAATTGCATATAAGGCTTAAAAATGGGGACATTTGATTTTTAAAGTTCTACCCCCAAAGCCTCGCATTGAGTTCGAGTTTAAATTCAAACTTTTCCCATGTTCTAAAGTTCGAATTCGAACCGAACAGGTGTGTGTTCAACTCATTACTACTCTATAGCTGGCCAATCGTTTGTATGACACCTGCTGCCGCCCTGCCCCTCCACTGCCGCACTCCCTCCCCGCAGCTGCCAGTTACACCGGGCTCCACTGTCCCCCCTGCGAGCCCAGGACTGGCACAGCAGCTGCCTATACAGAGAAAGGAGGAGAGATCAGCATTCCCCCACCGTTGATCTCTTTTCCTCTCTCTCTCTCTAAGAGGTGGAAACAATTTGTATTACCTCACTTCCACCTTCAGCTGTAATTTCTCCGGCTGCTATAGCCAGAGATGAAGCTGGTGAAACAGATCTCTGCTTCATGAAGGGACCTGTAATTGTGTATTTGTTATAACATAGGGGGCTTGTTATGCCCTATGTGATAGCAGAAAGAGGACCTGTTTAAAGTTTAAAAACATTTTTTTAAGTCTTATATTAAAAAAATAAAAAATAACAAAAATTATTTAAGTTCCCCCCGTGCACGCACGTAAATACGCGCCGGGTGGGCCTACGTGCGAACCCAACAATTAAACCACACATGTTACATATCGCCGGAAATGTCGGAGTGTAATCAATAATTTTAAAGCAATTAATCACTGATAAGCGGTAACAGCTTTTAAAAGCATCGCCTATGGCCAATATTAGGCATGGTAGTTTTTTTTGCGATTTTGCGGGCGCATGCATTTTTAAAGCTTGATATGTTTGGTGACCCTGTCTTTTATGTTTTACCAAAAAATTGGGGTGATAATAAATGTTTCATAACATAATGTAAGGTAAACATGTTTTTTTTCAAAAGTTTTGGAACTTTTCTCATTATATAGAAAAAAAAAAACCCCAGTGGTGATTAAATACCACCAAAGGAAAGCTCTATCTGTCTCCAAAAAAATTGTATAAAATTCATTTCAGCACAGTGTTGCATGATGGAATAAATGTCAGTTAAAGTACTGCAGCACTGAATACTGAAAAATGGCCTGGCCAGGAAGGGGGTTCAACAACAGGCCTGGCCAGGAAGGGGAATATTTCCGTGTTTGCGGATGACACCAAAATTGGGAGGGTAATAGACACGGACTTAGACATTATAACATTACAGGAGGACCTGGATAAAATAGGGGAGTGGGCATTAATGTGGCAGATGAGGTTTAATGTCGATAAATGCAAAGTAATGCACTTTGGAATTAAAAATAAACAAATGGGTTATACAATTATGGGTATGCCGCTAGGGAAGTCAGAAATGGAGAAGGATTTGGGGGTCATTGTAGACCACAAACTGAAAGGTAGCTTGCAGTGCCAGGACAGTCAGCAAGTGGTTAAACAAAACAGCTTCCAGCGGCAATTTCAAAGAAACACAAAAAAATGACCTAGTCCAACTTAGGAGGCTAACTGACTAGTTCCCTTACTACTTCTTACTGGAGCGGCTTTTCCGATTTCCAGTACAAAACCAGATGCACAAACAATCTTTAACAGACAGGTTTTCAGCCAGACGTTACCCTGCGGATTCAAAGGCTCTCCAGTCTGTGTCTGCACCCAGCCAGTGCAGCTGCATTTCTCTCTCCCCCACCCTGAACTGCTTCTATATCAGGTGCAGGCTAATTAACAGGGAGAAGGTCCATGAGAAGGACCAGAGGCCACCACCTAAAATTAGTGGAGAAAAAATTTCAGCACAAGGGGTGTCGGGGTTTCTTCTCAGTTAGATCAGTCAGGGTCTGGAACTCGCTGCCACATGCTGTGATTTTGGCTAAGAGTGTGGCATCATTCAAGAGGTGATTGGACGATTTCCTCAGAGACCGTAATATACAGGGGTACAAGTACTTTTAAGAATGAGAACAAAGAGAGACCTATACATACGCACACATCAGTAGGACCATACACACATACACAACAGGTTGAACTTGATGGACATGTGTCTTTATTCAACCTCAAATACTATGTAACTATGAGGTGTACCTGTTGGGAAACTGCTTTACCCAGTCTTAGCCAGGGAAAATTGCCCTTTTCAACCTCTCACTGATGTACACTGAGTCATATACCCTACCACAACACGTACATGAAGATGCACATTTTGTCTGGCAGCTTATGAAACATTGCGGGCAATGGATGAACACATGTTTAAATGCATACAAACGCACACAAAAAGTTAGTTAAGACAGGTACTTCAGTCTTTTTATTTTGTATTTAAAATAATTTCCATTGATGAGTACATTAAACAGCAATTATGCATTACTTGAATGTTTTTTTCTTCAATTTACTTATCTTTTAGATTCAGTCCATCGACAAGTATCCATCTGCTAATGTCCTAGGTCTTGGTTTCCAGTAAAGTGTGATCTAAATTTTTTCAAATTTATCTTTCAAAAATATCCAGTGCATCTGTCAGTAATGGTTCAGACTTTTATGCAATTACTTATTGACTTCATCACAATGCACTACAACAGACAGTACTTAAACACTGACTTCTTTTTAGCTTATCTGATTAACCCCTTCATGACTGAGGCCCTTTTTTCAATTTTTGCACCCATGTTATATTCCATATTTTAGGCCTGAAAATGACGTAATACCCCCCAACATTATATATTTTCTGAATGCCAAGACCCTATAGAATAAAATGGTGGTAGTTGAACATTTTTATGTTGCGCAATATTAGCGCAACTCCTTATTAAACCCCAAAATTTAGTGACAAATTTAATTAAATGCCCCAAAACACAACAAATTACCCATTTTTTAAATGAAATATAAAAAAAGGGTTTGGATGGCTGCTTCAACCCTGATTGTTCTCGTGGATAGATAAACTGATTTTCTATTATACAATCATCATTCTTTTATCTTACTCATTGTTAATCACATGCAAAGCAAAGTGCTGCCGTACATCTTGCACCTAATGAGCCTAAGGAAAAAAAAGACATAAATAGGAAGTGCACTTTTACCATCACTTTCTCCAATTAAATATTGTGGTCAGCGGAAATAACCTAAACAGCAGTACCATCTTGCCTTTGGGAAACCTCACACTACTCCTTTGTTGTTATTCTGAGCTTTGAGTTCCAGAAAATTCTGAAGAACTATCCAGGTTTGAAGTAAAGTTGTTTAAGCATGTTTGTTTAACCCCTGACAGGAGACGTACACTGTATGTTGCGCCGCAAAGTTCTTAAATGACTGGCCACGTACACTGTACGTGACCATTTATTTGCGGCTCTGTAAAGCTGTTAACCGCTGATTCTCAGTGGTTACCATTCTTTAATGAATGCTTCAGTACTGAGGCATTTATTAATTAAATAGTTACGCTTTTGTAAAAGCTTCTTTCTTTCATTAATGAAATAATAAAGCCGTTACATACAAATCGCAATTTAGTAATATACAATTTAGTGATCCAGTATTTGACAGCTAAAGATAGCAGAGAGGTAGCAGAGTGAGTCTCCTCTCCGCTATTCGTTTTGACAGCTCCATAGACTGGCCTCAATTTTTACGAGGCTGTGTGATACATTTCAGGCACAGGGATGTTACAATATATCTCTGTGCCTGAAGTTTATCGCCTCTGATCGTCTGGGCATGATCAGAAACCTTTTGGCTGGGTTCACACCTAGGTGTACCGAATATGCATGTTTGTCGCGCGTTTCCTGCCGCGCGTTTTTACCACAATTTGCTGCAAAAAAAATTAACGCGACAAACGCCCATTTCCGAGGGCTACCTGGCTGTATCCCAATGGATACGTGTGGCAAATACGCCCCCAAAGAAGCTCCTGTACTTCTTTGGGCGTAGGGAGTTTTGCAGCGCATTCCTACTTGGTGGGAACCATGCCCATAGGCAATCATTGGTTTTCACATGTTGAGCGTTTTACAGAGCGTAGGAACGCGCTGTAAAATGCCCAGGTGTGAACCAGGCCTTAGTGAGATCTGATTCTGACATGCTGTCAGGATCAGTCTCTAAGGTTATTATTAGCTGTTCCTAAGTTTGGAGCAGCCTAATAATAACCAAGAATTAAAAAAATTAATTTATCAAGCAGTCATAGTGACTGCTTGATATAAACTGACAACAACAACAAAAGTGTAAAAATATAAAGTATAAAAAAAATTAAGTGTAAAAAAATTAAAAAATTTAAATGATATATAAATATATTTTTTATACTATAATTATTATTAAAAAAGTTAAAAAGTATTTTCTTTGTTTTTTCCTAATTTTTTTATATTTTATTTGAACTAAGGCGTTAGGTACACATGTTCGATATAATTATATAGCCCTATCTGTCCTCTAAAAAACAATATATAATATGCGTATATTCCATGGCAGTATATAAGAAAGTATATTACTGCCATGGAAGAAACAACAACAACAAAAGTGTAAAAATATAAAGTATAAAAAAAATTAAGTGTAAAAAAATTAAAAAATTTAAATGATATATAAATATATTTTTTATACTATAATTATTATTAAAAAAGTTAAAAAGTATTTTCTTTGTTTTTTCCTAATTTTTTTATATTTTATTTGAACTAAGGCGTTAGGTACACATGTTCGATATAATTATATAGCCCTATCTGTCCTCTAAAAAACAATATATAATATGCGTATATTCCATGGCAGTATATAAGAAAGTATATTACTGCCATGGAAGAATCAAACAGCAAAAATATAAAAAGTGTGTCAGTCAATTATGAACAGAAACTGAAAACAAGCTCAGTCATGAAGGAGTTAAGCATGCCTAAAACACCCACAGAAAAAATAAACAACATTCAAACCAAATTGCAGTGTATTTTAGTATTTGACAGATTGTGGAAGAGCTTCCATTTTTACCTTTTTTTGTCTTTCACCCCATTAGTAGACATGTAAGCCAGCAACAAATTTGTTTCTTTTTTTGTTTTTTTCAGGTTTCAGGTCCAAACTCCGTTTTATTATACGGATTTGGATCTTTCAGAATTTCATTCAGTTTTGGATGGGGTTTTCTGATTGGCCAGAAAACAGTCACATGTCTAATTTAGTTTAATTTTGAACGAGATTCAAATGATCTGAAATTTCATTAAAAGAACATTCAGATTAATTTGCATTCGGCCTCATTAGAATTCAGACATTCTTATGAATTCAAATGTCCGAATTGACAAAATGTTGGTCCAAATTTGCAATTGGAACAAAACAAAATTTGCATATCTACCCATTGGTCAGATTTTTCCTCATTTCCTGTTTCTGCATCTCAAATACAGAAATGAGGTGGGCATGGATGGTAAGGCAAAAAGAGAAATAAAAACAATGGAAGTTTTTTTTTTACTTCTTTCCACCAAACTAAAAATAATAAGAGTTGAGCTTCAATTTTTTAATGTCCAACTGGCAACATATCAATTTTTGTCTATAAATTCCTCTGCACCTTTTTGCAGAGACATGCACAGGTCCATAGGCGTGTAGAGTGAATCACAGTCAGTATGAAGGACTGTTCCTGCTTTTCTTGGCTTAAACAATCCTCAAAGTTAATGAGTTGCGGTATATTTTTTTGCAACAAATCAAAACCTAGATTCACAAATCTCCAGGAAAGTCTATTATATATTATTTGTTCCTAATCTTGCTGTGTGATTGCAGTATTACAGTGCACAATCAGCAACCTATAAAAGCCTTGTGTATTTTACCCCTTTAGGCTTCCATTAGTGTGTATTTTAAGCTAAGTCACAGAACGTTTTTAGTCACGAAAAATTGCCTGGCCCTGAGATCAAGAAAAACTTAAATTTACAAATGCATGTAAATTTAATGCATGTAAATGTAAATTGGCCAATTTGTCCTATTTTGCTTTTTTAGTATCTTAACCTCTTCTCTGCGTCATTTTCAAAATTTGTTTATAATAGTTGTGTGACTGGAAAATGTAAGATCAGCATCCAAAACTATTGAGAAATGTTGTATAATGGTTAAATATTCACAAGACCCTTCAAAATGGTTTGTCAGTACTTGCAGCATTAATAATGTACTACAAAAAGTAGGACAGGTCAAAATACAGCGTCTCACATATTATGCTGAAAATCTCTAGCAGTTTAGTATGTGGGTCATTGTATAATCATTTTGTGCTTAAAATTAAATTATTCAAATGTTACAGAAAGAAGACTGTGGATGAAACATACTATTTCCACAATGATGGATGGAACATCTTTGGTAATGTAGAACTTTTTGTTAGGTACTGGTGGTTCTGTATATACTAATCATTAGTGCAGTGATGATTTTATTGATTTAGTATTGTGTGTTTGATGTTCATAATGCTTTAAATGGAAATAAAAATGTAGTGGAGTGACCTTTCATGTTTTATTGCAGAATTAACACGTTCCACTAATCTGGACTACCATGTCTAAAATGTACTAAATTGAGTGTTTTCGTTCAAATTGGATACTTTGCTTCCTCCTCAATCCAATAATCTTTGCTGTGCAACTCCCATGAATAAGATTTATTCTGCTGGACCACTGGAGGCCATTATAAGTTTGGATTACCCGTAGGAATGAATGGAGTCACTAAGACTTAGTGGCTTTGGCCAGGGCCACACTGTTATGTTCACTGGATCAAGGAGGAAGCAAAGTATTTGACCTTTGGGCTGCATCCAGTGGGTGGGGAAAACTGATTTAAGGACTATTGTACTAAAGGTACAGCTGCCTTCCAAGTCCCATGTCAATTTTTAATTTCTTCTCTTGACTCCAATTTCCAATTAATGCAGGCTTGTGTACATTTGAAAGATTATTTGATGCATTAAAGTGACATTAAAGGATAAAATCCCCCCAGTGATGCTTTAAGGACTTACCTAAAATGATGTCTCTTGATCCGATCATCTTATTCTTTCCTGTAGTTTTCAGCAATCCCTCCAGCGCTCATGCTGGTCTCTGATCCAGCGCTGACTGTTGTGCATTCCTGCCCTATGGAGTCTGTGCATGTGCTTGCATTGACTTACCCTGTGTCTCTCCTCTATTCCCGGCTGGAAGATCTCTACTGTGCATGCGCCCGCTCCAGATCTTTTTCAGATCTTCGGGTGAGAGCAGGTGGCAGAGACAAAGGTAAGTAATAACCTTTTTGGTGACTATTTTTAATGTTTTTGCATATATCTATGCAAAGATACTAGCAGTAGATACATGCAAAAAAAAACAACCCAGAGGGTTTAATTGTACTTTAATTGCATTTTTGCATGGAACTAGCATAAGTAGACATAAGTGTCTTGATATTAGCTTCCTGTCATCTCCTAGACAGCAGCACTTGGGCTGGTCAAGAGAGGGACACCACTAGAAGCAAATCAAGTTCTGCTGCATGCATATACAGTATGTGATGACTAGGGATGTCCGATTTAGTTTCATTTTGAATGAAATTCAGATTGATTCGAATTTTCGTACAGCCTACATTTGGATTTGTTCACATTCAGAAGCGTTCAAATTCAGAAATTTGGATGCATTCGAATGTTCGAATGTAATGAAATTCGTACGAATATCCATTCAGAATAAAATTACATTTACATGTTTAGTGTTGACAAAGAATATGCTGATAGCAGGAGAAAGCAGAGTAGGAGATCTCATCTGTGTTTTTCTGCTCCTTCATTGTCCTACCAGTAGTCTGGAGTTGTCTGGAGCTTCCCTAAGCTGTGTTCACAAAGAGGGTTGAGCAGAATTATAAATCTTTTGTCACGCAAAAAAGTTCCCATGTATGCAACTGTGTTTTTATCTGGTTATCTTCAGTTCAGGTTTAAAGCACATGCGGGCCCTAAAAATAAAATTTTCCTATTTGGTCCCAGAAAAGTAGTAAACTAATAATTTTCTGTGATTTCTACAATTCCACACAGAGGGAAGGTTGGTAGATGAGGGGATGTCTGCGTTCCTTAAAAAGCATCAGAAATGAAGTTACCAGATTGTAAGCTCTCACGAGCAGAGCCCTCCTAACCCTATTGTACTGAAAGTGTATTGTAACTGTACTGTCTACCCCATTTTGTAAAGCACTGCACAAGCTGTTGTCGCTATATAAATCCTGAATAATAATAGTAATAATAATAATAATAATAATTATGATTGAAAACACTTGCTTTGGAATTCAGATCAATAAATACATTGAGGGGAATTGATCAAAACTGGAGCAGACAAAAACTGGATCAGCTTTACATGGCAACCAATCAGCTTTTCTCCTTCATTTTCAAATCTTAACTGAACAAACTGAAGAGAGAAGCTGATTGGTTGCTATGCACATTTGCTCCAGTTTTTGTCTGCTCTAGTTTAGATCAATTCCCTTCATTGTGTTGCATGTCAAAAAAGAAGGAAAGAGCACAATTTTTTTCTGGGACATCAGTAGTTATTTTTTGTGTAATTTCATTTTTAAAGGAATACTTATGTGGAGATGTACATGTATCACAAGGATGTACACCATATGGGTTTGTTTTTTTCATTTTGCATTAAAATTGGTGTTACATTTCTAAAGTGTTTAGGTGTTTTTAAGGTGTTGAGCATTTCAACATGAAACTCTATGGGGTGGATTTACTAACCTTATAAACACGCCACGAACAAGTAAACACCTCTGTAGTGTGTTCCTTCCCAGCATGATCTATTGGTGGAATCTAGACACCTTTGTAGTGTGTACACACCCAGCAGGTGTGTTGTGCAAAGCCATGCATGAATTGCAAGGTGATGTTGTGTAAATTAGCTCTATGTTGTGTTGCTTGCGTTGATGAATGCAGGAATGTAAATGCATGAGCTAACCATTTTTGTCTAAACTGTGAAGCAGCATTATATATGCATCATGTGCATGATTTTTCCATATATGGCATTAGTGGAAATATGCTTTTAGAGACTTTTTGGTTGATAAATACGTTTTGCTGTGTAAAAATCACACGCACCTAGTGCGTGCGTGTGTTTAGGTTAGTAAATCACCCCCTCATGTGCATAATAACAGCATCACCTTAACCACTTGAGGACTAGGGTGTTTAACCCCCTTCCTGGCGAGGCCATTTTTCAGTGTTCAGTGCTGCAGTACTTTGTCTGACATTTATTCCGTCATGCAACACTGTACTGAAATTAATTTTATATAATTTTTTTAAGGACATATGGAGCTTTCTTTTGGTGGTATTTAATCACCGCGGGGTTTTTTGCTATGTTATGTTATGAAACATTTATTATTACCACATTTTTGGGTAAAATATAAAAGACGGGGTCACGTCGGGTAAATAGACACCAAACATGTCAAGCCTTAAAATTGCATGACCCTGCGAAATCGCAAAA
This sequence comes from Nanorana parkeri, assembly GCF_000935625.1. Classification (NCBI taxonomy): domain Eukaryota; kingdom Metazoa; phylum Chordata; class Amphibia; order Anura; family Dicroglossidae; genus Nanorana; species Nanorana parkeri. The sequence continues at coordinate 925,101 of NW_017306810.1, forward strand.
AAGTACCACACCCAAAATTGGCCACAGGTGATGCTTCAAAAGCTTTTACCACTCATCAGTTTAGTGTTATCAGTGATTGAGCTCCCTAGAATTACTGATCATGCTTCGACGTTGGTTGTGATATGTAACATGTGTGACGCAATGGGCGCAATCCTCTGTGTTTGCATATAGGCACACCATTAAATGAATAAGCTGCAGATCTGAAAAGTTTGAAAATGATTCTTGAAATGACATCAGCATGGTAAAGATTTAGTGATTAGGTTTACATGTATTTTAACCACTTCCCGTCCAGAGCAATTTCGACATTTTTGCAAACACATGATAAAATCTGAATTTCTAGCTAGAAAACAGCTTAAAACCCCCAGACAACTACATATTTGTAGGGTAAAAAAATGCTGGGATATTTTTAGGATAAAATACATTAAAGTGATACCCAATTTTTGATAGAATATAAAAGATGGGGTTGTGTCGGATAAATAGATACCAAACATGTCAAGCCTTAAAATTAGGTGTGCCAGTGAAATTGCAAAATATACTACAATATCCAAAATTGCCCATGTGTGTGCCAATTGTGTGTGTCACAATTGTTGTTTTCGCATGTAGGCACACCTGATCCATGTTTGTGTTTGCATGTGTGTATGTGGGGGGGGGGGACTTTAAAACATTTTTGTGTTTCTTTTATTTTTTATATGTGACTTTAATTTTTGTATGTGATTTTAGTTTTTTTAAAACTTTTTTTAAACTTAACTTTATCGCTATCACATAGGGGACTAGGAAATCCCGGGCCCGACCCTGGAAAAGCACCCTCCCAGTGCCAAGGGCATGTGGCCTGGTATGGTGGGGGGCTCATGCCCTTTCCTGAACTGCCAGACCTGTGCTCGGATCAAGGGTCTGTTTAGGAATTTTAGGAGGGACCCAATGTTCCCCCCCCCCATTTTTGGTGGTGGGGTTCCTCCTTAATATTCCTACTAGACATTAAGGGCCTAGTATGACTTTGAGGGGGAACCCCACACAGTTTTTTTCCTTTAAATTAGGCCCCTCCTAAAATTCCTACTACACCTTAAGGGTCTGGTATGACTTTTGGGGAGAACCCCACGCTTTTTTTTTCTTTTTATTTAAATGGAGTCCCTTAACTATCTTAGTGTCAGAATTTTGCATGTTTCCATATCAATATATTGCCGTAAAAATGCTGGCCGTTTCTGGTGTGAATGAGCCCTAAGGCTCAAGGCACAGGAGCGCCTAGGCATAGAAAGTGCACTGATATTTTTTTAAACTTAGGCACAATAAATATTTCTGGATGTTCCCTAAACAAAGCAAATCTTCACTTTTTAAGATTTATTTTTGCTCTCTTTTTACAATCTGTAAGTCTATTTGTAAGTTATTTACCTTCTAAAAAAATGACACATATTGAGGCATGTATGGACAAAACATCAACTGTCATTAAAGAGAATGAAAACCATTAAACACCACTGAATAATGCTACAATACACACATATCAAATAAAGCCATTGCCTGCAATAAAAGTCGAGAGCATCTGTCAAGGTTACTTTATTAACGGTAATAACTCAATGCCAAATGCCTCCACATATCTCTGTGTATTTGCAAAGTGATAATCGGCATGACTCCAGAGAATGCCACAGCCTCAGGCATCAGAAGCAAATCCATGTTCCAGCACCCAGGGCTTATGGCAGATTCCTTCATTTCTCCTGCAGCCAGAGACTGAGAGGGGAGAAGACAACCGCCACCAGCTGCAAGGGAAAAAAGAATGGCTGCTGCTGTGCTGTGCAGATATGTTATTTGTGTCATTTAATGTCTTAACCAAAAGATATTAATGCAACTGCTAAATCCTACAATTTACTATTTGCATTGGTGTTAACATAAGCAAATAAAATCTAACTTTCTACCATACAGTCTTTATAGTACAATATTGCCATATCAGTATGAATATACAATGTAAAGACTGCATAATGTGTGTTTACATGATTCAGTCAAGAACCTGTGAGATATTATTTGTATCATACTCTGTAAATATACCTGTCACTAGCCATACACCACTGCTACCCTTGATGTATTGTATTATTTTTGTATCCATTTGCTTTAAGTCCCATTGAACTTTCAGTTTAAATCAGCTAATATATTCCAGGTTCATAAAAACAAAAAGTGAACAAAGTCTTGTTCATTTTCTTTAGGAAGCAACCAAAGCCTGAGTAGAAATGCCTGTCTTCTGCCAGCAGCTGCAGAGTGGCTTCCTTGCTCTTTGTGTTGAAGCAGTGGTCTCTCCACAGAGGTCCAACACACCCTCTGTTCCAAACTCTGGATGTCCACTGATTTTGGAGCTCTAGCAGGATGTTACTGCTTTCTAAAGAAAACATACTGTAATTCTTTTGTTTCAATGCACCTAAAATGTATTGAACTTTTTAACATAATTAAAATGGTGCTATTGCTTTGCCATACTCCAGAAGCAAACCAAGTTTTTTTTGCATATGTAACAATGGTCAGGTATAAGCAGTCACTGTAAAGATCAGAAGGTCAAGCAATCAGAAATTATACTTGATAACAAAAGTGGGCGAGGTCACATGATTTTGTGCACACTGTGACAATCATCATTTGTGAGTGGGCCAGCAAGTGTATTATGGGGTGCAAGCCTCCTTCCGCCTTTCACTTGCAATTAAAGTATTGAATGAACAGGAAGTATTGTAATTTCAATATTATTAATCACTCTTTTATTAACTATTAGTAAATTACAATAATTGTTAGACAGAAGGAGTGGGATATTGTGCGACATAAATCACAAGATGGCCAGTTCATAATGTATAATGGTAATCAGACTGTCTTACCATCTCTTTGGGTTTAAGTAGTTAGAGCTTCAGACCAAAGATTCTATTGCGAGGCTCTGTAGTGCATATTGTGGATATTCTAAAGACAAACACATACACAGCTTCAGGAAATGTGAGTTTGTTACACATTGACAGAGCTCACTGATTTAGTGGCATACTGCAGTATATGAGTTTTCATACAGTGGGACATTAATGCTTGGCACAGCAAACTGACTGATGGTAGAGCTTTAAACTGCATGACATTTTTATTTCTATTTGATGACAGTCTTGACTGCAATGGCAATGTCTGACACCACTGTGGAAAAAACCAGCTGCACCCTCAATGTCACTGGGAAACGATTGCTTAATAACTTGTATGTTAGCTCCACACACAGTCTGCCTTTCATTGGGATGCTCCAAGTAACTCGAACAAGCTATCCAGATGGTGACCTGCTGTGCTTATCACTTGGTAAAATACACATGTGGTTTCTCCCTAGCTACCATCCTATGCAGTTGGCCATCTGAGATGCTTCATACTAAACATCCACCTATAGGAAAGCAGTACTTATCTTTTCCGGGGAAGCCCTTCTTCTATGACTACATATTGTCCACAGTAAGGGAGAATACCAACTCACACTCTTTCTTAATCACATGATCAAACATTATATTGTTATAAGACACATTGTATTTCCTCCACATCTGTGTAACATCAGCCTTAGCAGGTATTCTGCAAATAGTCTTTGTAGTAAACCTAAAGACATAGCTGGGGATGGTATGAACATTTAAAGAATCTAGAAGAAAACATTAAGCAAATTACATGAGCAGGGACATAGTCATTGTGGGAAATATGTGTATGGGTACTGGTACCATGGTTGCAAGGAGAGCATTACATTTTTGTTAGTTTAGAAGTTATTGGTTGGCCCCAGATTGAAATAGAAATATACAGTTTAATACCATTAAATTTCAAAAGTCTTTAGCAGTAGTTATTTATATTATTTATTAGATTTTGAATGAAACTGGAGTTTTCCCTCAAAAAAAAGTACAAAATATAAAATTATTGTCTAATATCTGCCTATGTTGCCATTATGCATGCTTTTGTACATGTGTGTTTGTATGCAGGGCGGGATTTCCCACAAGGCCAACTGAGGCCCGCCCTTGGGGCAGCAGGGAGTAGAGGGGCAGCAGGGGTGTGGAATTCCTATCTCCCAACGCCCAGGACATGCAGTTCCGGGCGCCAGGTGGGTTGTTGTTTTCCACATTTAGCCCTGCTTTGGGCAAGCAGAGCTAAATGTACAGCGGAGAAGCCGCCGCTTGTTTTGTACAAGTGATCTCGGCAATATCGCCGAGATCACTTGTATGCATCCTGCATATAGGGGGGCACATTAAGGAACCTGGCATTGGGGCAGCAGAGAGAGAAAATCCGGCCCTGTTTGTATGTGTATGTGTTTCTGCTTATTAGAAATAGAAAGTAAAAAATAAAACATAAATCAGATAACTGAATTGCATCATTGCTGGAAAAGAACATGTTTTTATGTCATTGGCATATGGGTTTGGCATTTTCTTTCAAGAGTGATAAAAGAAGAAACCGGATATTTTAAGTAGTTGTAATAAATCTGTTTTTTTTTTTTTCTGGGTGTTATAAAAAAAATTATGTAGGTTAATGACTTTTTTTATAATCTTGGATTTAAAAGCAAATTAAATTAAAACCTCTGAAATTATTTTATTTTTTAAAATGGGCATACACATCCTGGTAATATCTAAAAAGTTTTGAAGTAGTTAAAGGAAATAATTTTCTTGTAAATATTTTTGAAATGCTTGTATAGATGCTGATATGGAAGTCAGCACAATACATCCAACTAACTTTAGTATTATTTATTAACCAATCACACAAAAAGCTAATGATGAATGAGCCTAACATTAGTATATTTACACACACAATCACACCATAAAATGGGTACCGGTAATTATCAAAGTGCAACATATACAGAAAGTACAAAAAGAGCAGTTAAAGAAATAAACATGATATGTTTATAAAGCAAGACACAACAAAGTCAAATGAAAGACAAGTGAAAGAATGATACATTCAACATAAACTTCAGAAGGGAGACAATGATGGCACTGCATGGGAGTATACTGCTACACCCAGTTGTGTTGTGCACCTGCTTAAGGAGGCAGCAGAGCAAGAAACACTTGCATGCTGTGGGTAGTTCCAGAGTTATCTGAGAATTGTCTGCCCTGTTTTAGTATTGGAAATAGATTGCAAACAGTGCCACTCACCCTACTGATGGTGGTTCAATGCTAGGTGCTCAAAACCAGCCTTTTTTCAACCAGGATTTCGTGGAACCCTAGGAGTCACTAGGGATTTGTTAAGGAGTAGTAGATTGAGTTACTGCCTGAAAGTGCCTGCAAAGTCCTGGCAGAGCAACCGACATGTGATCCATAGAGCCTCTCTCTTTGTTTCTAAGGGAAATAACAACCGATACCAATGATCTGCTTAGCTGAAGGGTTCAATTTTTACCGCTGACCACCAATGTAAGAGACATTATTCTTACTGACCCCCAATGTAAGAAGTTATTCTTCCTACAGACCATTACGCACATTCTTTGAGGGTTTTTTTTAACATTATATCTACAACTTGCTGATCATGAACTATAGATTTAATGGTTTTTGTAGGGGTTCCCTGAAATGTGAAAATCATTTAATATGTTCCTTCATAGTAAAAGAAAATGAGAATGGATGCTCCAAACACATAATCAGAGCAACAACAACTATTATGTCCCTAGTGATGAGCTGTCATCAGCAGAGGGGTTTCTAGATTGGGTACCAGTCCATGGATGGCTAGCAGCTTTGCCATCCTGGCCTAGCAACACATCTGGTCCTTGTATCTGCACATGCATTCAGCAGCCCCCAAATCTTGGCTGTTACACCAAAATCAATGTCAGTTCTAACACTCCAACACTTCCTGGTAGTATCAAATATTGCCTGCATCTTTCAAACTCCAGCATTTTCCTGTTGTCCAATGAGGCAGCCAATTTCGTGGCTTTGTGGGGATCAGAGAACATTACCAGCAAGGGTCAAAGCTTTGCCACTCAACATTTTGCTGCATTTGGGCATAAATGAGCACCTGCAGCTAAGAATAACCTGAAAAGAAACCTAAAGTGCCACCTGCTGGCTAGAATTATAATACATGAACTACTAATTTTCAATATTTCATATGTGTCTGATATTTTTAGTCAAGTACTATATGTTGCCTTAATCATATTAAATAATTGTAAGGAAGTAAGGTTTTTAGCATAGAAGTGAAAAACGGAACCTGGGCCGAGTTGGGGGCATATAGGACAAGAGTGTAACTAAGGTGTCGTTTAAATGTCCTTTCAATAATAAATATCGTCCCTCGGGGTCTCCTATCTCCAGCAACGAGCGAAATGAGACATTTTTTGCAAGGCAAATGGCAACCCCTCTAGTCTTGTCGGAGGCATTGCTCAGAAAGAACTGAGGATAGTATTTGTTAAGGAAGGCAGGTTGATAAGATATCGGGAAATGAGTTTCCTGAAGGAAAAGAAGGTCCACTCGCTGAGAGTGGTAATATTGAAATGCCATTTTTCTCTTTGCTGGAGAGTTTAGACCCCGAGCATTGTGGGAAGCAAATATCAATGAAAGATAAATAATTGTAAGGAAAACATAATTCCCAGATGTGCCCTGCCCTAAGCTCCCCTAATTACCCTGATAACATTTAAATAATGTTTTTTTGGTTTTAGTCATAATATGCCCATAAGATTAAAGAAACCTATCTATACCCAGTCATCCTCTCATTCATCCTGATGGCTCAAGAGAAGATGGAGTTAAGAGATCAACTGTTATATATTGATAACATATAACCTTTTCTTTGCAAGATTTCAGTTCATGAATTGTAAAGTAATGATTCTCTTGTCACAATAAATATATCACTAGCATGTGAAAGCAATTGAATATTTTATGGTAAATAACCTAATCATGACAGCCAACTTAACATCTTATCTATTCTCTGAAATATTGATTTAATGGATTCATATATACCCTGGTGTGTTGAAGTGATTTCTTTCTTGAAGTGAAACATTAAAGTTATCAATCTGCTACCAAGTAATTTTGTTTTTAGATTTACAGAATTTGGATGTCTCATGCAAGGTTTGATAAACATATTGTTTAACTGATTTCTTGCCAACTGTGTTTGCTGCATCCATATCATCATTACAGATTTTATTGGTTAACTTTTATGCATAATAATATTTACCATACACCACTTACTGAAAACTCCATAGTTAAATAAGAGAGGTAAAGGCAATGTTTATGTCCAGTCAGTTTATAACCAGCAAAAGGGTATAATGTGGGGTTTTTCTATATCGAGTACTGATATTTTTTTCCCGGTACTTACCGATAACGAGTACCAATACCAGTGCCATGTGCCCCGATTATCAGGAAGTCAGGCAGCGGATCATGACCTGTTGCCTGGCTCCCTGATTGCCTGACCAATTTAGGAAGCCGGGAGGTGAGTCATGACGTGCTCCCCAGCTTCCTGATATGTTAGGAAGCCAGGCTGCCTACCAACAAGTGAAGCTGGCTTTCTAGCCAATCAGGAAGCCAGACGTCACGCAATGACCTGCCTCCCAGCTTCCTGATTGGCGATAAAACCAGCTTCACTTGTCCCTAGGCAGCCTGGCGAGTACAAGTATGGAGCATGTGGGCCAAATACTCGGTATCGGCACCGATACCAATATTAGTATGGATATTGGTGCATCCCTAGTATAATGCATTATACCTAACAGGTTCTTAATGCATCCAGTTTTACTAGTCATAAATAAATTATTTGACCCAACAAAGAAACCAGACACCACACCCCTGAAATTGCCATTCAACAACAGAACATATTAAAAATGTGGCTTTTTAGTTGTCATACCAAGAATGAAAGAAACTCAATGATACTATGTAAAACATATAACATATTTATTGTGACTAATATAGTAAAACCTATGTTAAAACATATAATAAGTACCACTAATGCTGCAATGAGATGTATGCCAGTGGCATCTCCCTGGTGTTTATTGCTTATATCCAGACATCATATCTCCCTGAACTACACAAACACATTGGGGTCTATTCACTAAGCTGCTGTAGACAGCCGAGTGACTCAGCGACCCCAAGCGAAGTTCGGCTATTCACTTCAGGGTGGTATGGCTGATTCCAGCCATATATCGGCTGAAATCAGCCGTACATCGGGTGGCTTTGTGTGGCTTCGGGTCGGCCGAACATGCTCAGCATGTTAGGCCGACCCCAAGTGCAGAAGGCCGACCCCAAGTGCAGAAGGAGTTCGCCAATACAACATCTTGATCGGCTAAGCCGAACCTCCAGCAGGCACCCGCCCTCTGCTGCTGCCAATCATCAGACGGGGACCTGATGGAGAACTGCAGGTCCCCTCTGCTGATTGACAGCAGCAGTGGGTGGGTGCAATAGCTAGTTTGCTATTGGCTATTGCAAATTGAAATAGGCAATAGGAATCTAGCTATGCTTTCCTATAGGGATTTTTTTTGGCTGCCATCAGAAGAAAAAAAAAGAAAAACCGAGCAGCGAAAGGTTTACTCTGCTCAATCGAGTAGAGTGAACCTTTCTGTGTGAAACTTTTACTTTCCCGGGCGGCCGGGAGCCTATTAGACTCCCAGAGCGTCCGGGGGAGGAATGACAGATGCACTCCAGTTACCAGTTAACCAGAAACGACATCTGCCATTACACACTGAGAACACGGAGAGGTCGCTCTCAGTGTATAATGACAGCATCCCTGGTTAGCTGGTAACCAGAGACGCTGATCTCTCTGCAAGTGGCCGGAGCCAGCCGTGAGATGAAAAAAGCTTTCAGAAGCTGTCAGCTGTCAGAAGCAGGATTAATTGATTCTAATATATGATTCTAATATGAAAGATTTTTAAGCAGTAGTTAATATTCCTGTAAATTTTTTGGCTTTGGAATGTCCATAGTCAGGACTTTGAATTCTAGTTGAAATGTCACACCAGGGGCACACCCAACATAAGGTATATTAAAAGTCAGCGAGTGAAGATATACTCTACAAAAACTTTTTTACATTTATGTTTCCTTCCAGCTAATGGACACTTATGAGACTACCTAGCAGAAGAATTTACTATATTTACATGCAGACAAATGTTCATTATGTAGGCTTCAATATGTTCTACTGCTCCCCACACATGCATACAAATGGCACATGGTTTTAAAACAGTTAATTTACAATGGATTCCAATTTTTATTCTGTAAACACAGCTATAGCCAGAAATTGTTTTAATTGATGGTGACGCTGGCCCAAACAGCCACTGCTTGTAGCCATGTATATACTTACAGTTACAGAAAGGCAGTTTCCTTTTTAGGTATTTCTACAAAAATCATGTGATGTATTGCAACAAAAGCATGGCATTTGGTATGATAGTACAGGTATGATCATTAACATCTCCCCAAAGAAGCATCATTAAAAATGATCCTGCCATTTGAACTTAAATATTAAAACTTTATTAAATTGTTCACAAAACAAAATAAAACATAAGGCAAGTGCACAACAGGCAGATCCATGGTACCCCAGGACATTCAGAAAATACAGCAAACACCCATCTCCAAATAAAGATGGTAATGAGCATAGACAAGGCAACAACATGGATGCAGTGGGTGGGAGTTTGTCCATATGAGCACTATAGTGTTCCTGGGAAGCCACAGAACTAAGAGAGGAGGCAACACCCAGGCAGTGACCTGCAGAGGTCAAGGTACAGCTTGCTCATGAGGCTCCAAATGTAGCAGAATCCATATACAAAATCCAAGGCATCCACAAATCTGCACATTGTGCTTGTCATTTGTGGAACATGGGCTGTCAGCTCTTCCAACATAATATTATGCGTTTGGCAAAGACTGGTGACGCTCTTGTTCTATGCACCATTTTCCAAAAAAAGAAGAGTGCAGCATAATCACTGGACTGCAGATGTATTCTTTTAGACTTTTAGACTCTAAAAAGAGTGATAGTATGGAACCTGTCTACCTGTAGCATTCTTCAAACAAGTGGAGGTTCATAATAAACATGCAGCTCATGATATACTGTAGAAGCAACTTGGGGACAATGTGTGCTCTTTACTATGACATTGACATAGTTTGTTTTTCACTGTGACTGTATGAAGGAACTTCTGGACAACACTGGCCAAGCAAATGATTATAACTGAAAAGAAGGAATTATTTACCATTTCATTTTACTTTTGTATGATGCGTCTGCATTTGAGAGCGCCAGCCTGTAACTATTACAAACGTATTTGACAGAAAAAAAAGCATTGTTGTTTAGTACATCAGGTAAAATCAGGCACCGTTTATGCTGAAGATATACTTAGGCTGTTGAAACTAAACTACTTCAACATATATACTTAGGCTGTTGAAACTAAACTACTTCAACAGCCTCAAGATCACTATGTTGTAGAACTTATACTGTAATATGTTTACCCCAGGAGACCACTTAAATTCTATTACAATAAAATGACTACACAAAACATCATTTTTTGTTGCTGCACTTTGCATTTCCCTTAATCATGTAAACTGTTTTTTCTTATCAGTAAACCCCATACCTTTTACTAAGCACTGAATATTACTCACACCTCACTCTTTTCTCAAGGCTACCAAATATTTTAGGAGAAAGATCAATAAACAACAGGTCACCCAAACATAGTTAGGCATATTAATGTTTCCTTTTTCTATTCCATTGCAATAAATGACTATCACTGTTACCCATATCTCCTTAAAAATTCTCTAAAAGTCTAATAGTGGTAGTCTCACAGACAGTGCTGTAAGTTCACAGACTATGGGGTCTATTCACGAAGCTGCCGAAGGATCTAGCCGTAGCGTCGGCCGATCCTTCGGCTAGCTTCGGCCCCAGGACCCCTTCGGTTCAGTAGAACCGAAGGGGTGCTGTACGGGCTATTCACTATAGCCCGCACAGCTCCCGAACGCAGCCGAGCAGCTCAGTCGAGCCGAACGCATACAGCCTGCTTCTGACAGCTGGGCGGAGCCAGCTGTGATCTTATGGCTGGCTCTGGCCACTTGCAGAGAGATCAGCGTCCCTGGTTACCAGTTAACCAGGGACACTGATCTCCAGACAGCTAACTCTCCCTGGCGCTCCGGGAGTCTCCCGCTCCCGGCCGCCAAGGAGAGAAACACTGCTTTTTCTTTTGTAAATCCAAAAATTTGGGGACTCACCAAATAATGATATACTTGTTAAGAATTATATGGAATATGTAAAAGTTATATGAATGTACTACTTTGTAATATGGATTATAAGTATATGAATCAGCAATAGCCATTAGAGACAGGATTCTGACATCTGGAGAACTACATGAATGTTACTACAAGTGGATTGTTTTATATTGAACTATGGGATTTTTTTATAATAATTAAATAAATATTTATTAAGTACATATATCTGAGTCCTTTCTAAACACACTCCATCACAATAACAATATTGTAAATGATTCTTTGAAACTGCTTTTTCTTTTCTTTTTTTATTCTGACATGGAGCCGTGTCAGAATAGAAAAAAAAATGTTTGCCCATTGGAATGCATTGCTAGAGTGTGAGTAGCCTGCCGGAGGTTCGGTTCAGCCGATCCAGATGCCGAACTCCTTCTGCACTTCGGGTCAGCCGAACATGCTGAGCATGTTCGGCTGACCCGAAGCCATGCGAAGCTAGCCGATGTACGGCTGATTTCAGCCGTACAAGCCTGAAGTGAATAGCCTAACAGTGTTCGGCTCACTTCACTTGGGGTCGGTTGTTTACTCGGCTGCTCTCGGCAGCTTAGTGAATAGACCCCTATGTCATATATCAGAACTGTATAAAATGGTTGTCACATTCTGTTTTTGTTTTCATTGTCAAAGGAAGGAGCCGCCACTCTGTATTATTAAAAAAAAGAAACTGAACAAGGTTGGTAATGAGGCCTCTTAGCAGAATTGATTATGAGTGTTTGTCCAAGTGTATTTTACTGCCATATATCGGGTAGAAAAAGTGAATATTGTGTGTACAGTGCTTACTGGATATTGATATATTGCATGTTTTTACTTTCTTTTCTGGGAAAAACACTAAATTATTAAAGTATTTTCATAAACCCAATTGCTTGACAAACTTCAACAACCTATGGGCATATTGTTTCATTTCTTTGAGTGCAAAGGATTTATTTCAATTTCCTCACATATAAAGTAAAAAAATAACGCAGTGCTAAATATTTTAGAATATGTGCTATCATATTGCTACCTTTTGATAAGGAGCATGATAAGCAGCTTCACTAGGACTAAAAGTTACCTGTGATGGCTCTAAACATAAAGACTATGTGGGTCAGAACATCATTGCTCTCCTACCAGACATTAGGTATACTAATATTTAATCATTTAGGTCATGTCATGTCATTTTTGCGGCGAGTTTTCATCGGGTTCGGGAGGTCATCGTGCGGCGGGACTTTTATTATTTTGGTGGGTCGGTGGGGGTCGTGCATTGTGAGTGATGCTGGATTACCTTGATGGAGCCATTTTTTTTAAAATTAAAGGAATAGTCAAAAATGTAGTCTTTGTTTTTTTCAATTAAAAGATTTTATCTAAAATCTGGACTTTTTACTAACTATTTGATTTAACCCTTTAGTGAATGGGTAGGGGTACAGGTACCCCTTACTCATTTACAAGGGGGGAGGGCAGCATCTGGGTGCCCCCTTATTTAAAGGGGTACCCCGATGCAAATAAGCCCCCTTGCCCGCAGACCCCCACAACCACCGGGTCAGGGTTGTGAGGAAGAGGCCCTTATCCCCATCAGCACGGGGACACCCTCCCAATGCCGAGGGCACATGGCCCGGTAAGGCGCAGGGAGGGGGGGGGCGCTCGATCGCCCCCCCCCTTTCCTGACCTGCCGGGCCAGTGCTCCGATCAAGGGTCTGGTAGGACTGTTAAGGGGGACCCCACGTTTTTTCCCCCCATTTTTTGGGGCTTGGGTTCACCCTTAAAATTCGGTCTGGTAGGGATTTTGGGGGGAACCCCATGCACTTTTTTTTGTTTTAACTTGGGGGAGGGTCCCTCCTAACATTCCTACTAGACCTAAAGGGTCTGGTATGAATTGGGGGGGAACCTCACGCTTTTTTTTTTCATCTTCTGCAGACTGTAAAAAAAAAAAAAGATTTTTTTTCTAATGTCACTTTGCTGCTAACGAAATTTTGTCCAATAAACAAAATTTTGACCAGACTACCGCTAACGAATTTTGAGAAATCAGGAATTTGGATTCGTTTGCACTCGTTATAGCTGTAATTCAGAATTCGGATGCATCCGAATTTCCGAACTTCCGAAATTTCGTCCTAATTTCAATTCGTTTGTATTCGTTTTAGGTGTAATTCAGAATTCGAATGCATGCAAATCTCAGAATTTCCAAAAATTCGCCTGAATTTCGATTCGGAACGAAACGAATCGCACATGTCTAATAGTTTATGGTAGATCTAAAAATCTAAATTGAAGCCAAGCCCAACAGGATTTCTACCTTTCAATCCCACTAAGAAAAAATAGCATAGGTGACATTTGGCATCACAATGCTTGATGATGGTCATGAGTTCTAGTTCTAACTGGTGAGATATGAAGAGGGAAAGATTTCTATCAAGTTTTACTGGGATGCCCCCCTATGATCTTTGTGACCAAACAACTCTGTATATTTACCACAAAAAAATGTATTCTACTGATACACAAAAATTGTCAGCCAGCCCCCCTCCCCTCTATTACCCAACCCCCACCACTACAGTGTCAGCCTTCCGCATTACCAAATCTCCCCCTACAATGTCAGCCACCCCCTCTCCCGCAACTACCACCCAAACTCCCTCTCCTGCAATGTAAGTCACCCCTCACCCACTAACACACCTCTCCACGCTCTCAGGCCCCCTCACTGCACACTTAATCAACCCCCGCACCACACCTGCAGCCCTCATTCTCTCAACACCCACCAATCCTGCAATCTCCTTTCTCTCGACACCCATTGCACTGCTTTTAGAAACAAATTTACTTGTAGCCCCCTTATCTCAGCATCCAGTGTGCCTGTACCCACTTTTTCTCAGCACTCACCATGGTTGCAACCCCCTTCTCTAACCAACCTCCACATTCCAACTTCCTTCTTTTAGCACCCACTATGCCTGTAAGTATATTTTTCTCACCACCTACTGTTCCTGCACTCCTCTTTTCTCAACATCCAACGTGACTGCTGTCCCCTTCTCAAAGCACTCACTGCACCTAAACCTCCCTTCTCTCAGCAGCCACTACACCTGTAGCCCCCATTTTCTCAGCACCCATTGTGTTTGCTGTTGGAAATGCAACCAATATATATATATATATATATATATGTGTAGATATATTTATATATATATATATATCCTTCACAAAGCTGTATAATGCTGTATTCGGATGTAATGTCCTGCTAAGCAAGTAAAACTTAATTCAGCATTCCTCAAGATCTCAACGCTTCAACTAAACACATAGCCAACACTGGCATGCCCAACTTTCCTCAGCAACAATTGCACCTGCATCTTTCTCTTCTCCCAGCATCCAATGATCCTGCAGCCTCCTTTATTTCAGTACCCCCTGTGCCTGCACTTCCCTATTTATCAACACCCTTCACACTTGTATCTCCCGTCTCTCAACAATCTCTGTGCCTGCACCCCTCTTTTCTCACCCCCATCTAAGCCTACACTACACTTCCATCAGAGCACCAGAATTGAAGAGAAAAGGCATTGCCAGGTTGCTATGTTATCTGGGAGTGTTTATAAATAATTGTAAGTGCTATACTTGCATATTACATAGTCTGTATGCACCTAAAGCCACCCTATCACCACAGAGTGAGTTTTAAACTAACCATAATCTGTAAAAAAGAAACAATTTATATTAATCTTTTCAGCTGATATTCAGCTGTAGGTATTCTACACTTCTTGATGTGTGAACACTGGCTCCACATGCCACATGCTATATTTCTTCTTGCCAGCTTGTATGTAATTACTTGATGCTAGGTCCATATTAATGCTTTAGTTCCACTTTTGTTTCAACATAGATATGCTTTCAGTACTTTGTTTTTCTTTCTTACTCTCCTGTGCTACAAACCATGAACAACAATTATCACCTGACAAGGGTTCTCTACTCCTTAACAAATAGGTAGTAGCAAAACGATGCTTCGGTAAGATTCCTTTCTCCCTCCATCTCTTTTGCTCTCTCTCTCTTCCGTCTCTCTAACAGTGTCATAGTTATTTCCTTTGAATCAAAATACATATGAATAAATACATCTACACATGCATTTAGAGATCTTACATCAAAATAAATGCACTGACCTTTGCTCTGCAACTTTGTAAACCTGTTTTCTGATAGATGCTACTTGTACTTTTAAATACCACTGTATGTAACTTTCACCTGACATTGAATTATGTGACATTCGACTATTTGTGACACAAATCATTTGTGACATGATTTATAATTGGGCCCAAGAGAGCAAAAATCTGAGTCAAAGGCCTAAAACTCAGCACGATATCTTTTAAAAGAGATTCCCTTGATTCTCCCAGATTTTTATAATTAATTTTCTATGTTTTTGTCTAGTTTAATTTTACCATTTGGGATTTATGAAGATACTTTAGCATATGAAACTGCTAAAAGATGTTTTGCTGCTCATTTACATAATATTTAATATTCGGTAAAACATTAAAATACAGAAAAAAATGGATGACAACATAATAACAGTATTAAAGTGAAACTCCAAGCAAACACAAATGCTTATACATTTACTGTTTTACCTTCCTACGGATATGTAATTCTGTGCAGGTAGTCTTACTATTTACATATATCAGCCACAAAGCCCAACCAGACAGGTGACATACCTAGTTCCTAATTAAGCAATTCATCTTCCTGGTTCAGCAATAAAACTCCAATGTCTCCTTTCCACCTCCAGTATCCTTATTGGACAGTAAATCAGCACAATTGCCCCGTTCAGTAATGGCTGGTCAAAATCACAAATCCTTTGGCAGGTCAACCAATGATTATATGTATTTGATCCATGCATTTAGCTGTTTGCTTGGAGTTCCATTTTAAGAATATAGTCTATCACAGGAGAAAGCTTGGAGTGGCGGCTACTTTACAACACACACACACACACACACACACACACATGCGATGTCCACCGCAGCCACTTCAGCACCCATCTCACGAAGGGTATACCGTTCAGGAGTGTGGTGGGATACCTACATCAAGAGGCATGTGAAAATACATGCATTTTTAAAACATAAACATGTGAAAGGTGCCTGGTTAAAGATTTGATTACATGTACTTCTAACTATAGATATAATATACAAAATAATAGCACTATGTACATTTGATATCATAAAGTGGTGTCTTTCATAGGCAACAATATAGATAGCATTGTTTTTACACAATGTGGTTTAGCTCCTGGTGCTTTTACTGATTAAAGGCTTGTTCATACAATATACAGTGTGTTCCAGCACGATTCGCTGCTGGAATGCACTGTATGGCATCCCGACTGGCTCCCTGCATTCTGGGGAGGGATGGGGTGTGGTGGTGCATTAAAGTCAATGGCACTGCAGCCACACACCCCAAACACAGTGCGATCGCCCACACCAGAACGCATGGCACATCAATGCTTGTGTTCCGGTTCAGTGCGATCAGAAAAAATAGGCATTGAGGTGTCATGCGTTCTGGTGCCAGCGATCGGTGTGGGAGGGGCGTGGCTGCAGTGCCATTGACTTCAATGCACCAGCACGCCCCCCTCCTGCCCAAAAACACAGGGAGCTGGCCATGATTCAATAGAGTGCATTCCGGCAGCTAATCATGCTAGAACGCACTGTATATGGTGTGGACAAGCCCTAAAGGTGTGTTCTCATCAGCCTGCAGACTAAAATTCTGAATTTTAGTGTGTGGACAGGTGTAAGGTTAGCAGATTTTCAAAATGAAATCCAGGGGCATGCTACTGGCCATGTCCACTTGTACCACACCGAAAAAACACACCCCAATTTGTAGCTACACCCCCAAAATCCCACCCCCATTTTTAGCATGCCCTGAAACACTTGGTCACAGATGTCTAGAAGAGGAAGCAGACATTGAATGTAAAGACAAAGTGCTCTGGACACTATAAGGACTAAAATAATCATGTGTGGTCAAATTGCGCTAACAGCGGGAGAGGCTGAAGATGCATGCTTAAATAAACCCTGAGCCTACTCTACTATGGGTCAAGCATGTGTAACACACAGAGTACAGGGATCAGGAGTGTGTAACGCAGAACACTGGGGTCAAGAGTACATGGAGCAGAGAGCAGGAATATGTAAAATACAGAGTGCAGGGGTCAGGAGTAGGTAACACATGTAATAAAGAGATCAGGAGCAAGAAACACATGGAGTACAGGGGCACGAATAGGTAGCGCATGGAGTACAAGGGTCATCAGTAGGTAACACATGGAGCACAGGGGATATCAATAGGTAATGCATGAAGTACAGGGGTGATCAGTAGGTAACACATCAAGTACAGGGGTCATGAGTAGGGGACAGTAGCAAGTAACACAGAGCTCAGTAGTAAGTAATGAATGGGTTTAGTAGTAATGCAAAGTTTGGTAGTAAGTAATGCAAAATGCAGGTGTCAGTAGTAAGTATCGCAGGTTTCAGGGGTTAATAGTAAGTTCACTGCCCCGGGAGCACTGCCGGTGACATTTGTTTCCTGGGGACAGACCTCTCAAAATGGGACTGTCCCTGGGAAACAGGGACTAATGGTAGCCTTAGGCTGACATCCCCTGTGTAGAGTGGTAAGAGACAGTGCAATGTGTTGTTACAAAGCTTTGTTTGCTCTGTTTAATTGGTGTCAACTTCATTGACGTGCCACAAAATTACAGTGCAGTGGTGCACTGTAGTGGTACAGTGACTTGGTGATGTGCTGTGTTTAAAGGCAAACATGCTGCATTGTTATGCAGTGCACTGCACCTCAATGCTGCATTGTGGTTTTCTTATGTACCCTAGTGTTGAGTTTGCGTTGATCTGTGCAGGTTAATGGTAGATGGTGTGAACAAGCCCTAATAGTCAAATGCCGATTACAAATGTTAAATATGTCATACATAGGACTTCTATATCCGTATTAATTTGCTTTTTTTTTTACTTGATCATTTCCCCAGGTTTCTATACCATAAACACTGATAACAATAGTATTATAGATTGGGATATTCAGATTCCAGTTTGGATACCAGTGCCGATACTTGGCATTTTCACGAGAACTACCAGGGTTGCAGCGGTTGCAGCTGCGACTGGGCCCTGGCACTCCACCATTGTCCTGAAATCATTAGTCTGTATTGTTTTAGAAAAACTGTCACATGACAATAATCAAAAATCTATCAGTACTTGTATGTGTGAGTACTTGGACAAGTATCAGTACTTGTACTTGAAAAATGGTATTGGTGCATCCCTTAATATATATTTTAAAAAAAATCATACATTACAACAGAGATGTACAAATCCCAGGAGCCCGTATGCTCCTTAAAAATGACAGCTGCCTCCTAACTTTTGAATTTTTCTCTAGCCTAGTCTTGGAGCTGGAGAAGTATCTGTACTTGTACTTGTACCGGGTACGGTACTTGGTATCTGAACATCCCTAATTCTAGATGTATTTGTATTCATGCAATCATTTTGTCATTGTGTAAGCAGTGTGAGGTAACTACATATAGTAGTAAGCAAGTCATTATATCAATGGATTTTATTTGGCAGCAGTTAAAATTAATAAAGAGGAACTTTAGCCATATCTTTAAAATAACAACAAAGACGCCTTTAGAAATTATTAGTAATGGCAATCTACAAACCGATACTTCTAGATAATTGCAGGCTTTGTATTCTTTGCATATCTTATTTCTCTTCTCTTCCCCAGTCTTCTGACAGTAGCAACTTTTTTTTACTTAGGACAGATTAATCCATCACTTTTTACTTCCTGGAACTCTGCACAAGTGACTAGGACATGTGACCATGCACATCATATCAGGGGAGTAAAATGCCTTTCCCTGAGATTACAGATGAGATTTCCCAGCAATGCTCTGCTGATCTAATCTTGCCAAGATGCAACGCTTGGCCACAGATTATATAATTTGTGTAAAAGTGGACCAGAAAGTGGACTATTTGTAAGTAAATGAACGACATGTTTGTTTAGCTAATGAATGTAAGATGATTTTATATCAGCATGCAGAGCTGCATGATGATGTATTTTTTAGTGAAAGGGGGTAAAGGTCCACTTTAAGAGGCACAATTAATGATTAGAAAGAACATATAAGCTTTCTTTGTGCATCTTTATGTTGCTGCTTTTTGTTACAGTGTATCTAAACCCAAAACCAAAAATGTGATATATTGCAGCTTACCGGTCATTAGATGTTGTGACTGCATTAGTTTTCACTGCCTCTCATCCAATCAGAGAATGCCAAATATTCACTGATAAAAAAATACTATACATTCACTGAATGGCCACTGTGCTGAGCGAGTGAACCTCTGTGTCTTCACAGCAGAGGGGAAGTCACTCCAAAGAGCAGCATACAGGATCACTGTAAAGCACTGTAATAGGACTGTAATGTATAGTTCAGTATTTACAGAATCTCCATGGCTCTAACTAGACCAATGTCAGTATACATGAATATTTATACTTGGAGTTCAACTTTAAACTCTTGATCACTGTACTTTATCAGGACAACAGAAAAAAGACATAATTACTCGGAACTCCCCCTGTGCTCTTGTGCATAACATACATGGGTAGGGTCCTGTAGTTCTCAGAACAATATTATTATTAATTTTATTATACAGGATTTATATAGCCCGAACAGTTTGCTCAGCGCTTTACAACATAAGGGAGACATTACAATTACAATACAATTCAAGACAAGATGATAACAAATAACAGTGAAGCAAAGGCGGAGAGCACAGGAAGTAATCAGCTGATAAGATTTCTGGCAAGATCCACAGTTATTTTTTACACTTGTCAAACATATGCTTTCAATTGTGTATTTAGTAGATCTAAAAGGAGCAAATAGGAGAAGTTCATTGTTCAGTTTTCATACACTTTAAAGTGGTATCATTATTTTATATGTAGGAAGCAGTGTTAGGGAAAAATAAACACATGGTCCATAGAAGGTGTAACCCCTCATTGAGGTGAAAGTAATTATTTTTTCAGTTTTTCTACTTTGCCCAGTGGGTTTACGGTGACTCAGTTAGATGCGTGACTTGGGGTACAAGAGCTTGTGATCTGCAGGAGTCCCTCTTCTACATTTTAAATAGAATTATGTCATAATATGCTGCCAAGCAGAAATTCTTGACACCGTCATACATTTTGACAGTGTCAAGACTTTCTGATTGACTGCAGGTTATGATAACACAACTCTATCTAACCTGTGGGTGAGAGGCTCTGAGGTACATTTGGGTTGATTCTGATCACAAAGGTAAAGAGAGAGGAGGCTGTTAGATAAACAAAAAGATAGGAGTGACAGGCAGGGAGAGAAGATGAATGGGCAGTGATAACAAGTAATAGATCTGAGCCTGCAAAGTAGAACATCACAGGGAATAGCTTGTTTTACAGAATAAAAAAGGCAGAGCATTGTAGCTAGCAGAGATAAGAGCAAGATTAACTAAAGTAAAGAAATACAGATAAAAGTTTAAAGGCGATTGATTTGTTGTTCTGTGGGCAGTTCACTGCCCTTACTTCTCAGCTGGTTCCCATTGTTTAAACCAACAAAAAGCTGTGCAACATTGGGATGTGCTGCTTTGCTATCCTATACTTGAGACCATAGTAAAAATGTGTTTAATGTATAAGAAGTCAGTATTGTCCTATGGAATTTTTATATTGACATCAAAGTATTGGGGCTTTTCCTTACCCATTCATTTTCTGTTAGTGTTCTTAGTTTACTTCCCATGCATATGAATCTTGTTGGTGACTTGATTGTGCTGATGACTTCACAGATGGCTTGCTGTAGTGCAGAAGTTTTTTCAATGATGGGCTCTCAAAGTCCTGCATGTATCTGTTTGGGTATGCTTACAGTGATTAGTATCCTTCAGGAACTCTACAGTCTGAAAATTGTTCTTCTTTTTGACCTGTTCTTTTTCCATGAAAATGTTTTTTAAAAAGTATAAGATATAACTTTTCTACCTATCTCATGAACATTGTTGTATTTCGGAGTCAGAAGCTGCAGGTAAAGTAAGGCATGTTTCAGTGCCTGTCAAGCTTCATTACTGTGATATGAACATTGCACCCTTTGCCTCCATTCAATAAATGGGGGATTACTACTTTAATAGTTGAGTCACAAGTCTCTGGCCATGTTTATTTTACCCAGTCATAATTTTTATTAATTCATGTTTTTATATAGAACCAATATATCATGCAGTGTATAAAAAAACATTCATACCAGAACCTGTGAGAGAGCTTACCCAGAGGCCCTACCATACTCAAACACAGTTACTGTATCTTACCATTATGTTTTTCAGTTTGAAAAACCAAACTCACAGACACAGGAAAAACATACACAATTTATGTATTACTTCAAAGTTATCTTAAAGAGTATGTACAGGAAAAACCTAAAACTAAGGGGTCTATTCACGAAGCAGCCGAAGGATCTAGCCGTAGCTTCGGCTATTCACTATAGCCCATACAGCTCCCGAACGTGGCCGAACGGCTCAGTCGAGCCGAACGCATATGCCTCGGCTCGGCTGATCCACGCTGAAAGCCGAAGCTGGCCGAGCGGCTGGCCATTGGCCGGCCGACAGCCTGCTTCTGACTGCTGGGCGGAGCCAGCCGTGATCTTACGGCTGGCTCCGGCCACTTGCAGAGAGATCAGCGTCCCTGTTTAACAGCTAACCAGGGACACTGATCTCCAAACAGCCTAACTCTTCCTGGCGCTCCGGGAGTCTCCCGCTCCCGGCCGCCAAGGAGAGAAACACTGCTTTTTCTTTTTTTCTTTATTCTGACACGGAGCTTGCACCCGCCCTCTGCTCTTCTCCATCAGGTCCACAACTACTGATTGACAGCAGCAGAGGACGGGAACAATAGCTAGTTTGCTATCGGCTATTGCAAATTGAAATAGCCAATAGGAATCTAGCAATGCATTCGTATGGCCAATTTTTTTTTTTTCTATTCTGACACGTCCAAAAAAGGAAAAAAAACTCTCCCAGGCACTACGGGAGTCTCCCACTCCCGGCCACCAAGGAGAGAAACACTGCTTTTTCGTTTTTTTTTCTTTATTCTGACACGGAGCCGTGTCAGGATAGAAAAAAAAATTGGCCATAGGAATGCATTGCTAGATTCCTATTGGCTATTTCAATTTGCAATAGCCAATAGCAAACTAGCTATTGTTCCCGTCCTCTGCTGCTGTCAATCAGTAGTTTGTGGACCTGATGGAGAAGAGCAGAGGTGCAAGCTCCGTGTCAGAATAAAGGAAAAAAACCCGAAAAAGCAGTGTTTCTCTACTTGGAGGCCGGGAGTGGGAGACTCCCGTAGCGCCCGGGAGAGTTTTTTTTCCTTTTTTTGGACGGCAGCAGACCCGCCAGACAATAGAAAACAGTTGGACGGAGCTAGCTGTCACATCTAGCTCCACACAATCGTTTTCTCTTTATTTTTTTCTACTTTTTAAAATATTTTTCTGTTCTGCTCGGTCCCGCAGAGGGACCGAGCAGAACAGCCGAGCCAAATGCTGCCCAGCGGCATTCAGCTATTCACTCACTGCTGTTTGGCATCTATAAGAATAGACCGAACAGCAGCGAGTAGCCTGCCAAAGGTTCGGCTTAGCCGATCCAGATGTTAGATCGGCTGAGTCAAACTCCTTCTGCACTTTAGGTCGGCCGAACATGCTGTGCATGTTTGGTCGACCCGAAGCCACCCGATGTATGGCTAATTTCAGCCGATATACGGCTGAAATCAGCCGTGCCAGCCTGAAGTGAATAGCCGAACACTTCGCTTTAGGTCGGTCATTCACTCGGCTGCCTACGGCAGCTTAGTGAATAGGCCCCTAAGTGAAGTAGAAAGAACTTTACCTTTAAACTTCATCATGCTTTCTTATGTATCCCTTTCTTTATTATTAATCATACAGTACCCGTTGATCCTGACAATTTGTCAGAGCAGATCTAGCTTCCTGGTGTAGGGTCAAATGCTGTATTGTTCCTTTTCATTTTAACACAGCATTGTTATCTTTTTCTCTGTCTTGCCACCACCGTAGTACACACTGCAAGATGACACTGCCCCTTCTCCCAGCATTACAGAGTTGTCACCCAGCCAGGAGCCTCCATTGGAATGCTCATTCTCACCCCTCCTCTAGGCTGATTGACATCTTTCCCTCCTATCCACAGAGTATAATGACATTGTGATGGGATGGAGTTCTCATGTATGTCTCCTTCCACAGCTCTTGCTCAACACATTAGCAAATTAAGTATTAAGGTTTGCAGACCTCTACAAATGTGCCACAAAAGGATATTTGTTTCACATTTTACTAATTATAATTGTTTTAGTAAGAAGTGTGAATTATAATCCTGTTTCTTAAAGTGACACTAAACTCAGGAGTTACATCTTAAAAATACATTCAAGTTTCTTAACTATTAACAAAAATTAGCTTATTTGTGTATCACTCAGCTTTAGATCCTCAAATCATCTCTGAATTGATGCTGACACTGTCCTTCCTTCTGGAGGGTGGTTACTTTTGTTGTCCAAGGTCCCTGTGTGTGTTGTTAAGTAGCCACTGCTCCAAGCTCGTTACTGTAATAGACTACAATCTCAATAGAAATTAGTAAACTAAATGTGAGATTGTAGTCCATTATGGGAACGAGTTTGGAGCGATGGCTACTTTACTACACACTTCCTCTTTTAATAGCACATTGCCTTCCCTCTGAGAAATGTTTGTATTTCTTTAGCACTAGTAATCTTAAGGGTTTATTCAATAAGAGTTGAAGAATCTAGCCGAACGTTGCTCGCCTATATTCGCAGACTGAATACCAGCAATGTGGTTAAAAATTAGAATTAAAAAAAAACAGTGTGAGGTTCCCCTCTGCAATTCATACCAGACCCTTTAGGTCTGGTAGGAATATTAGGGGGGACTCCTGATGTCCCAAAAAAAAATCATGAAGTCATGAAGTCATTACTCGCTCCACCAATTTGTTTACATTCGACCCGGTCCTGTAATTTTGTGGTGGGTGTTCTGCAGCAGTGAATGGGTCGACGGGCGCCGGGACTTTTTAATTTTGGCGAGTCGGTGGGCATTGTTCATCGTTATTGATGAGGAGCAACATCACTGGACAACATGATTGACATTTGGATTGCATCATTTGACAATTTTATGGGGTTTTTTAATAATAAATGACTTGTCAAAAAATGTTTGTATTTACTATTTTATTCACTCTTTAGTGAATGAATAGAGGTAACAACTACCCCTTATTTATTAACAAGGTGGGGCTGCATCTGGGTGCCCCCTTTGTGAAAGGCGGCACCCAGATGTAGATGACCTTCCCCATTTCCAGTCATCAACAACCACAGGGTCAGAGTTGTGGGGAAGAGACCATTGTCCTCATTGGCAAAAAAGCCCTCCCAATGTCGAGAGCATGTGGCCTGGTATGGTGCAGGGAGCCAGACTCTGCCAGGCCACTGCTCAGATTAGGGGTCTGGTATGGTATTTTAGAATGGACCCCACATTTTTATTCTGTAGTTTTGGCATCGGGGTCCCCCTTAAAATTCCTACCAGACCTAAAGGGTCTGGTAGGAATTTATAGGGGAACCCCATGCTTTTTTACATTGGGGGTCCCACCTAACATTTCTACCAGGCCTAAATGGTCTGGTATGAATTGGGAAGGGGACCCCACATTTCATTCTGCTTCACTACCTCTGAGATACTGAGGCAGTATGACTGTACCAAATGCTGAGTATGCAATTTACTCTCTGCTGATTGACCCCCTGGAGAATAGAAGTAAACAGAAGGGAATGAAGTACCAAATGTTCACCTAAGCTGATCCAGATGTTGCATCAGCTGAGGTGAACGGGCTCTTCCCTTCGGTTCGGTCGAACATGCTAAGGGTTGTTCGACCGAGCTGAAGGGAGGTGAAGTGAGCTAAATGCAGCCGATGTACAGTTCAAAAATGCAGAGGCTTTGGTTCACTTCACTTTGGCTCCATTATTCATTCAGCTGCCTTTGGCAACTTAGTGATTAATCTCCTTAAAATATGTGAACTGTACACAGGTGTCAATTGTAAATTGACTTAATACTTTTGGTATGACCCACTCCATTGCCTCTAATGGAATGCTGTCACTTATTATCTATGTGCACTAGTGTCCAGATTTACTGCTCAATCTTGTTATATGACCTACGTCATAAAGTCTGCTGGAAAGGTGTCACTTTTTTTTATCTTCCTGTGTTGTAGTCCTGAATTGACATGTTAAGCACCCTTAGTATAACCCATTTTAAGATTTTTGCTGGAAAGGTTTCAGTTCTTAACTTTGTAAGCTGAAATCTGGAGTTTTTAGTTTTTTTTATAGTAACTAAACAAGATGGTCACATCTTCTGTTAACTGCAAACCTGATGATGCCTTGAATAATAGGCTCTACAGACAAATGGCTCATATTTGACCAGCTGGCCAAACAGGTACTCCTCTGCCCACTCTTCAGCCTTAGCTCTCACTCCATCCCCCCATAAAAAAATGAAAACACCCTTAAACTTATTTTTTTAGTCATTTCCAAATACACGGGACAAATATTCAAAAGTGATGCTATTAACGGAACTGATTGATGTGAATCCGAGGTGAAACATATTTAAATACCCGCTTTCAATGAGCCTAGTATCATCCACCCAGGGTCAGATTAATTTATCCCTGCTCTCGGTGGAAGCATTGTTAGGTAGGCTAAATGCTGGAATACATTTAAACTGCAGCACAGGCATTCTCCCTTTGGCGTTCTGCTTGCATATCTGCTGCTGTCAGTGGCATAATCCTGGTGGCCTCTCCATGCCTAGGAAGAACCCACACTTACCATTGGCTGACTTATGAAACCTGTGTTCTCTTTATTAGTAGGTAAGGTTAAAGCACTTGTTTTAGTGACTTGTGTTCCATGCCTTTTGCCAGTTTGAAGTGGGCACAGAATGAAGGTTGTGAAAGCATGAAAGCATGTATGGGTAAAAGGTGGTGGTGGGGGGCTTGCCCAACCTAAATGTGAGTATGTAAACTGGGAACAAGCCTGCAACATGAATGTAATCTACACATATTAAACCATCTATGGACCTAATTGGCTGTTTAACACAACAACATTGCTAGATGGATCGCCTACAAAGAGGAGCAGAAGCTAATATTGAATAGATCTTAGCTTATGAAAGCTATAGTAGGGAGATACGATTGGACATATGTATAGTGTGGGAGTTCCCCTGGCAGTGAGGAAAGGCCCAGCAGTGTCATGTTGACCACTTATGTGTATAATCTACTGCCATACAACAGATGCATAGGGACCCCCTATGGTAGGAGAATGCCACTGCAGTGTAAATAAGCAATACAAAAATCTATAACAGTATTATGGAGTTCAGTGTCCACCACAGGTGTCCATCCACTGGTGTGTGTTGAGGGAGCAAATTAGTAAGACTATGTATTACAACCACATTATGCTTACACGGTTATAAAAATATGACAGAATGCATGGCCACGGTTAATATGTGCATTAATGTGAAATGAGAATTTACATAGTTAATTTTCCTTAAGCCATGTATTATAGCTGGTTGTATAGCTGGTTATTATACTGCCATCTTGTGGCCTTTTTGGTTTCTGCATTCCCTCCCCTTGTGTGTAATGTTCCGCCCTTCTTCATGACTTGTAGTTTCTGGGATCAAAATGGCTGACTGTAACATGGCCACATATTAATCTGCTTGCATGCTTGGAAACATTATCATCTCGGACCTTCAAATACCGTTTGTTCATTCATCTGATGTATCCTGTTGTTTGCTGCAATCCTGCTGCATTGAAATAAAGCACTTTGTGCATAAAAATGTATTTGGTGAGTTCAGCTATCTGATAAGGATTGTCCGCAGTGATTAGGTCTGCTTATACAGGCCAGGCATAGAGGTCTCATTCAGGGATAAAATCGCTAATACAACAATCAGTTCTGTGGTGCAGCTCAACTGGAAAGTCGTTTTAATCATAATTATACAAATGTAACTAGTACAACTGTAGAGCAAGAAAATTATATTAGGTATGGAGGACAAGCAGGGCTGTCTCTGCCACCCAATACTAAACCAGTATAAGGAACTGCATGTATAAATGAACATGATATAAGTTCCAGGTGAACACAAAAAGCTGACTTAATATTACATTAAATACATGTGCATATATAATTAATGTAGGGATAGGAAGCATTGAAATAATATGTTGGGGTATGAACATGAGCAACACCCAAGCATATTAGGTCTTTGCTGTGTCTCAATAGACACATACTAATTACTGACACTTACTGGGTTATTCACAAAGTTGCAGAAGGCAGCCGAGTGAATAACTGAGCCAACATGAAGTGATCCGAACAATGTTCGGCTATTCACTCTGGCTCAGTACGGCTAATTTCAGCCGAACATGCTCTGCATCTGCCCATTTAAAATATAAGATGGTACAGCGTGTACATAACAGGATGCTCATGCTGGAAATAAAGTCAGGAGCATACACGCAAAGTTCCTAGCCAGAGGACAGAAAGCTATCCACAGTAAGTGGTAGCAGCAGTTTACTCACAACATTTTTTATTAAGCCTCATTCACACAGGATGCAGGAGCTCTGCACCTTCACATACTGCTTCCTGCAGTTTCGAGTAATGACAGCTGCACACAGACTGTCAATGGACCTGGACCCATCATGTATGCATCTGAGACCATTCAATGTCTATGTGCAGCTGTCAAAACTTGGAGCTGCGAAAAGCAGTGTGTGAAGGTGCATAGCTCCTGTGTCTTTCTAGAATTACATTAGCTGCCTGCACACTTCTTCCGCAACTTCTACGCACTGTATGGGGCAACATGCCCCATGTGAATGAGGCCTTAATCCAAAGTGCATGTTTCTTTTCAGTGGTTTTCATGACTAATGGAGATGTCATCCAGAATTCTATCATTTTCACCATTTGTACATGTAAAAAAGTTTATGAATTGCAAGTATTTGGTATATTTGTGTAATCAATTTATTCTTTGCAGATCTCTTGCACAACTGTTGTAACCTCCCACATTCCTAGGAGTAGTATGTCACCTGTGTAATTGCATATAAATGCAGTATTTCAGCTTACTAATAAATCATATTTACACATGTTAGTGGACAAGAAAATTAAGATTCATGTAAAGCTAAATAAAGCCTTCAAAAGTTTATGGTGTTCACTATCTTTTGATAGTATCAGGCTCACTTTTACAAAATTATGGTTTGTCTTAAATATATAACAACATTCCGATTAAAAATTAAATCTTAAAGCCCTACAGGTATGTTAAGGAATAGTAAATACTGATGAGAATACGTCTTCTGATCTCAATCACTTTCTTCTAAATAGTTCTTACATTCCCTTCAGAGGTGGCCTGTGGGAATTTTGATATTTAATGCTATTTGATGTTCACTTTTAAAAGGTAATGAAGAGTTTTACTTCTTTTCAACACAATTTGTTTATAACTGTTTCTTACTTGCATTAAAAATAATGAGATCAAATATATGAAATGTGCATGCCCTTGATGGAAAACTAACCCAGATTTAAGAAGAAGGGAAATATGTTTTCATAAAAAGAACTGTTTGAATATGTTATGTCCTTCCAAAAGGCTACGCCTAAGAAACACAAACTATGCTGATATTTGTTTAAATATATGTTTAGCTACAGTATACAAAGAAGTAGAGATATCTCTTTGATTTTTTTTCTAAATAATGTCCAATGATTAGTTAAATGTATCTGTGATGTTACCATCTCATCAAACTTATATTCCTGTTACTAGACATTTATCTCAAACTGTGAAAATAAAACCTGCACATCAAAAAATAAATTATTGCTTACTGATTTAGCACATTGGGAACTCAAACTCATAGAGTATTTCTTTCTAGAACCCTTAGTAATAGTTTGATTTAGAATATTATATCCTATTTTTAAGGATGACTGCCACCCAAAATAAATAAATGCATTCCATATTTGTTCAGGGCTCTTGTTGGCTTCCCAAAGCTATGTGTACATTTTGTTTAAAGTGAACTGTTACATTCCCAAGCATGTAAACGGATCAATACCATCATAACCCACTCTATCAGCTAAGCTGAATGCACCCCTTTACCAAAATGTGTAGCCTAAGCAGCCTGAACAGCACTTTTACAGAGATGCAGATTCTGACTTTTTGTCAAAGCTCAAAAGGTGAGCCAGCATCTCCATCTCTTACCGCTCCCCTTTTCTGCTGATGTATTCTTGCTACCCTGTTAGAAAGTATTGATCCATGTCTGTCACTGAAAGGGCAGAGAGGCCTTAGACATGCATATGTCGTACTAAGGAAAAATGGCAGCTCACAATGGGGAATTGACTGTGTTGTGAACAGACCAATTTATATAGCGGTCAGTTATTTATAAGCTGAATAGTTCATATTTATCAGTAGTTTCAGTAAATAAATAATTGTTTTAAGGTAATTGTTTACTGATTTATGTATCATATATATTTTAACACATGGTTGCTGGTTATAGGCACTTTGATTTCCATAGATGTGTGGGTGTTTTCCCTCTAGAAAAACATTGGTTATGCGAGAAAGACCTTTAAAGTTACAGTAAGTATATGCAGTCCTATCAAAACAGAGTGTATTTCATTCTGATAAATATATAAAAGAGATTACAATTATGTAAACAATCTTATCATTAAAAGTTTATTTTTTAAATAAAACCTTGTTTCTATGCATACATATGGGCAAGGAAATATAAAATTTAATTACAGAACAATATTATGGAATAATAATCTTACAGAAATGTTTTAGTCACAATCAACATGCTTTTAAATACACTCACTGACCACTTTATTAGGTACACCTTGCTAGTATTGGGTTGGACCCTTTTTGCCTTCAGAACTGCCTTAATTTTTCAAGGCATAGATTCAACAAGATGTTGGAAACATGCTTAGAGAGATTTTGGTCCATATTGACATGATAGCATCACGGGCCCAATGTGTGCCAAGAAAATATCCCCTGCACCATTACACCACCACCACCACCACCAGACTGAACTATTGATACAAGGCAGGATGGATCCATGCTTTCATGTTGTTTAAGCCAAATTTAGACCCGACCATCTGAATGTCACAGCTGAAATCGAGACTCATCAAACCAGGCAATGTTTTTCCAATCTTCTATTGTTTAATTTTGGTGAGCCTGTGCAAATTGTAGCCTCTGTTTCCTGTTCTTAGCTGACATGAGTGGCACCCGGTGTGGTCTTCTGCTGCTGTAGCCCATCTACTTTAATGTTCGACGTGTTATGCGTTCAGAGATGGTATCCTGCATACCCTGGTTGTAACAAGTGGTTATTTGAGTTACTGTTGCCTTTCTATCATCTTGAACCAGACTGCCCATTCTCCTCTGACATCAACAAGGCATTTTCGTCCACACAACTGCCGCTCACTGGATATTTTCTCTTTTTTGGACCATTCTCTGTAAATCTTGGAGATGGTTGTGCTTGAAAATCCCAGTAGATCACTTTTTGAAATACTCAGACCAGCCTGTCTGGCACCAACAACCATGCCACATTCAAAGTCATTTAGATGCCCTTTCTTCCCCATTCTGATGCTCAGTTTGAACTTCAGCAAGTCATCTTCACCACGTCTAGATGCCTATATGCATTGAGTTGCTGCCATGTGATTGGCTGATTAGCAATTTGTGTTACAAAGCAATTGAACAGCTGTGTCTAATAAAATGGTCGGTGAGTGTATATACTGCAATAGTTATGTGTTGTAGCTCACATTTAACAGGAACTAATTTAAGGTCTCCCAAAACAGTTACCTTTAAGGCATGCCAACTGACAAGGTTGCCAGTGTGATTATTTCAGCTCTCAAACAAACGTCTAAGTCCTCGAATGGCTAGTGTCATAGCTGATCACATGTGCAGCACCATGGCAACTGAAATCCAAATAAAGGCTAAGATGGCACCTTCCTTACCTGTAAGGGATAGGAGGTTGTAGTTCCACTTTGATGTTTACTGGGAAAAAAAACACTTACAGGGTTATTCACTAGAGGTTGAAGAGTTTGGAGAAGGCAGGAGAAGTGAACAATCAAGGACAACAAAGCTAAACTGTAAAGTGAGCTGAATTGGAGACTTTTTTCTAAATCAGCTATTTTAGTCTAGATCATTCACTTTTCCTGCCTTCTCCAAACTCTTCACTTTTTGTGAATAACCCTGTAAATTTTTCCTTTAATGAGAGAATGCAAAAAATAATTATATGTAATGCCATTTAAAAGGAGTTAAGAATTGTTAAAACAATGAAAAAGGAATGCTGATTGGATTTAAAAGTTCATTGCACTTTATACATTCCTTCTTACTTTAATGAACCCACAAATACACACACTATACAAACATACTGATAGAATACTTTTATGGAGTTACATTTCAATGTTGTTGTTTTTTTAAAATGTTGGCATGAAATTTGTCTACACTGAAAGATGCAGTCTTTTTTTCATTTAAATAAGGCTTGTTCTATAAAGTTCACATTTTCTTTTGAAGTCTAGCTTTATTTGTTCTTTGAAAGTGTTTCAATAACAATGACTGCACACATTAAAGGGATTTTACAATTATAAAGTATACTGATATAATATTCATGGATATTGAAGTTACATTATTTGAGTGTTTTTCAGCTTAGAAGCATAGGGTGGGTGTCAAGGTACATTTTTTGTATAGTGCCTTTTATACAAGCCTCAGTTCCCATAGCATGAAGAAAGCAGGGAAAGTAACACCTTCGCTAGCTAGTAAAAAGCATTTCAAATAATGAGCTGAGAACATACAATCCTTTTTCCTGCAGACCTTTTTAAACTGAAGGCCAAACATGTTATTTCTAGGTAAATGTTAAAAGTAATTGTGGCACATTCTTTAAGATCTGATGTATAAGTTACATTTAAATAAAGCAGTTTTTGAAAAATCATTCATTTGTCTGTAAAGACAGCATGGTGTAAATTATCACCATGACAGCTTTTTCCTAACAATTTTATGCTTGCTTATTTAAAGATGAACACCAGGCATATATATATATTAAAAAATAAATAATACAGTTGTGTATTTCATAAATGATCATTTAATGTGTTAGCATAGTATAGGTACCTACATATGTCTTGTAATCAGCTTCCTGTACATTTCTGCTGAGCAGCACTCAGATTAGTAGAGAGAGGGTAAACCCAATGAACCAGTCGGGGCCTTATTGCCCTGCATCGTACTTTCAGTGTCAGTGAATGATTTTACATTAAGGAAAGAGCAGGGATCACCATCAATGTGCTGTTGCTCCTTCATTACCCAATCCCATGTTGTTATGGGTAGTAGACCAGTTTTTATTATTTGCACTTTAGTCTGAATAAATATATAATTGGCTGTGTTGCCTGACACAGCTGTCTTGCACACAAGACTATCTGAATAGAAGCTGAACAATAATTTTGTAAGTTAAATCATTCACCGGCCAAAGGTGATGTTGAATGGTTCATATAAAATAATTTTAGATTTGACCACTCAAGGTGAATTTTTGGAATTATTTAAATAACTTGTAGGCATTTATGGATGATGTTTTTCATGCAGACTACACTGTTTCTCACC
This sequence comes from Nanorana parkeri, assembly GCF_000935625.1. Taxonomy (NCBI): domain Eukaryota; kingdom Metazoa; phylum Chordata; class Amphibia; order Anura; family Dicroglossidae; genus Nanorana; species Nanorana parkeri. The sequence continues at coordinate 957,744 of NW_017306810.1, forward strand.
AAACATGAATTTATAGTGCTAAAATTACCATCAGAATTTGATATTGTGGATTGTATGCTTACCTGTATATAAAGAACTAACAGTGACCACCAGCCAGCAACTTAGAGCAACCATTTATCATTCTGTGCACTGTATGGTATCACAGAACAAGTGTATCTTTAAAATATAAAGAAGTCCTGGTCTGTCCCAACTGCATAGCGAACATTCTTTGATTATTTCTAAAATAGAGATTAGTTATTTTAGTGAAAATGCCTAGACAGTAGACATTGAACAATTCTCAAGCACAAAAAAGTAAAGAATGTGCCATTCTTGCTTAATTATTATAATGTATAAGTGGAAATAAAAACACTTTAAAGTGAAACAATGGGTAAAACTATGATGTAGTCTGTCATTAGCACTGCACTGAGGTTTTGTTCTTCTTTGAGTCTGCCTTGTAACAGAGTTGCGTTTCCTTTTTATCCTACCAGTTCATCCATTATTTTTCCATGACAACTTTGCTGAATCTGCAAATTGCACAGCAACATTGTTGCTCTGTGGACAGAGGTAGGTAGATAAGTATAAAATAGATTTTATTGTGACACAAAAAACAATTAAAACAAAAACAGAAATCTTGAGCATCCCCCCAAAAGTCAACACTTTGTAGAACCACCATTTGCTGCAATTACAGCTGCAAGTCTCGTTGGGTACGTCTCTGGGTACAGTTGCATTGTGCATTGATGTATAGCAATTTTCAAGTCAGGCCAGAAATTCCCAATTGGATTGGGGTCCGGGCTTTGACTAGGCGATTTCCAAATATTTAAAGAAAATAACCCACAAAGAAGTCTTCCTTCAATTTGCCCCTCATATTCAATTAACTTTTGTAATGTCTCTACCAAGAAAAACAGAAGAGTGAAAAAAGATTACAGAGAGAGAAAATATTTGTAGGTTATATTATAGTACTAGGTAATTAAATGCTACAGTGATGAGGGATTGATCCTGGGTGTGATTCGTGGTCTGTTCACGGAACTCCTATATATATTAAATAGCAATCAACATAAAAACAATAAACAAAAAAATACATACACAAAAATCTTGCTTGGACTACAAAGCTGGGAAAGCCCTGTAGAAACTGAAAAATGCATAGTAATGAGCTATTGTGCTTAGTAAAAATAACAATAATATCAAAGTCCTTAAATCATAGTCTGTAGAACTGCAGGGCTCATTCTATCTTCTCTACAGAAACAGCATAAAGTGCTACTGTGCACTTTTTCTTTACTTGTTTACATGTCCTGCCGATGAAATCACCACTCGCCAATTCATTTACTTGCCCACTACAGAAAGGTAGATGTGCCTTATTTCAATCCTCCATTCTGTCATCAGCTTGCAGGACTGGCCATTTCCTCTATGCTCAACTATCCATTCCAAAAAGATTGTAATAAAAAAAAAAACTTCACCCTGGATAAATAAACCTCTACCTGATGTGTTTTATCAAAAATATTGACTCAAATAATGGCACGACTGTAAAGAAACTGTTTACAAGAAATCACATGAATTAACATTTATTAACACACTCAGTGTATCCAGGCAGGTGGCCCTACATGCACTTTAGGCACAAGCCTGCTCTGCCACATGTGTCATGTCTGAGAGGGCCTCCACTGTACAAAAGGGGAAAATCTGTGACTGAGAAGCTGCATTATAAAGACCTAAGGAGACACTGAGGGTTATTCACAAAGCTGCCAAAGGCAGCCGAGTGAATAACCGAGCCGAAGTGAAGTATGCCGAAAGCGGTTTGCCTAATTACTTCAGCCTTGTACGGCTGTTCTGTTGTACAACCAACTGTCTTCGGTCAGCCAAACATGTTCTGCATGTTCGGCTTAGACGAAGTGCAGAAGGAGTTGGACTCGGCTGATCCACATCTGGATTGGCTGAGTTGAAGCTCCGGCAGCTCACTCACTGGCAATTACCCCTATTCTCATAGGGGCTGAACGGCAGTGAGTGAAGAGCTGCCTCTGAGGTGAGCAAGCACAATAGAAAATAATGTGAACAAATGAAAAAAAAAAATTAATAATTATTTATAAAAGTCAAGAAAATAATTATAAACATTTTAAAGAAAAGAAAAACAAAAACAAACATGGGGTCCCCCTTCCAAACCATACCAGACCCTTTAGTTCTGGTAGGAAAGTTAGGAGAGGCCCTTTCCGTTTGGTAGGAATTTTAGGAGTCAATGTAAAAAAAAAAAGTGTGTTGGGTTCTCCTCCAAAGTCATACCAGACCCTTAAGGTCTGGTAGGAAGTTTAAGGTGGAACCGAACCCCCAAAAAGGGGAAAAAAGACATGGAGTCACACCTAAAATTCCCAACCAGACTCTTGATCCGAACACAGGCATGGCATACAGGAAAGGGGGGATGAGTTTAATAAAGGGGCACCCAGATGCTCCCCCCTTGTCAATGAATAAGGGGTACTTGTACCGCTACACATTCACTAGGGTTAAAATAAATTTAAACTTTAGACTTTTAGAAAAAAATCCTTTAATTGATAAAAAAACACAACAAAGGCTTTTGACAAGTCCCTTATTGTTAACCCCCCAAAAATGGATCCACTGACGTAATCCTAAGGTGAATCATGACGTCCAGCATTGTCCACAACGACGACTCAGCAAAATAAAAAAAATTAATGAATAAATAAATAGAAAATAATTTTAAAAACGCCAACCTGACCACAAGCAGCGAACTCCAGCTGCATAATGAAGAATCTGACAGATGCCGGCAAAATATAAATAATTGGGTGAAGCTAGCGCTGACATCACCGATAGCTCCGCCCAACTGTTTGCTTTTGGCCACCACCTGCCAGAGTCTTCTAGCAGGTCCCGGGCAAACAAAAAACAAATGGGTGGAGCCCAGTAGACATCACGGCTGGCTCCACCCAGTTGTTGTTGTTTAATGACAGATCAGCGTCCCCGGGTCATTTGGGGACGCTGATCTGTCATTACTGGCTCTGTCCAGCTTTCACTTGTGTGGAGAATGGTTGGTCTTTCGACCGACCTTTCTCCACGCTTCAGTTGTCACTACAATTCAGCCGCTCGGCTGCCTTCAGTTGCTGTATGGGCTATTGTGAATAGGCGGCCGAAGGATCAGCCGAAGCTACAGCTGGATCCTTCGGCTCTTTTGGGAATAACCTTCATTGTGTGGTCAACCATCAGCTTTATTTAAAAAATCAATGTTATGCAACATTTTCACTGAAAAAGCCCCCACACTGTTGCAGTGATTATTTATGCACTTTTAAATTGCTTCTTGCATTTTGAGGACTCCCATCAGCCATTTTCTTATAAAGAGCTTTACCTATTTACTCTATATATCTCCCAACACACAATGAAAAAAGGCTCTTGGGAAGGCTCTTTCAAGCCACCTGACCACATTTCAGAGGCTAAAAAGTGCATGATTGGTAATGGTTGCTGTGAAGTAGGATGTGGGAGACACAGAACATACACGTAGAGCAGGAGTAGATTTATGTACCTTCTGGCGAAGGGGCTCTTTATTAAGAAGTCAACACACAGCGAAAATAAATGCACAGGGTTACAGGGCAGCAATCTGTTACAGAAAGGGTTTGAGTTCACGTCAAAAATGAGTTCAACCCCAATGCTATCTGTTCCAGAAAATAGTGAACTATTGCAATTGTTTGCCACAATAGCAACCATGAGACCTGTAATAGCCAACCATGGGATTTAAGCAATGTTGTAGCCCCCTCCCTATAGGGCCCTTTTCACACCTTGGTGTACCAGGAATGTGCTTCCCTTTTGCCTGCATTTTTGCCATGTATGCTGCATGTCGCCTATTCACTTCAATGGGCTGCAGCACACGAGACAAATGCTGCCAAAAAGCTCATGCAGCATTTTTAGCTGTAAGCTTCCCGCATTTTTTCCCCGCACAATGTATGTCCACAAGTGGGAAAAATGCACTCGCTTTGACGTGTATTAACAGAATGTGAGGGTGTGAACAGGGACTAGAAGTCAGTGTACCCAAGAGCCTTTGTTCAATGTGTGTTGCAACAGATATTATTTAGTAGCTAGGGAAAGCTTTTAGAAGGCAGGAAAAGGTGTTCAGTGCTCATTGCTAAAAAAAACTTTTGAGGCACACACAGTTGTCTGGCAGATTAGGGAGAGAGCATCTGGTGCTGATTTTTTTTTTTAAAGCTTTGTGGCGTGTGTGTGTGTGTATTGTGAAACAAACCCCTGTGAACAAAAAAAGGGAACAATGAAATCACCACACACAAAAAAAATGTACAAAGGTGCTCGGTCCTCTATCAAAAAAGAGGACAACAATATCACTGAACCTTATATTAACAATTTAGACTGCTCTGAAAAATGTGCAATAACTGTAGTAATGGCAAGCTGCAATACTATTAAAGTATGCATTCACTTACCAATAAATATGAAAAACAAAAATAACAATTTGTACAAACGGCAGTGAGTGAACTGCCGGAGCTTCGGCTCAGCCGATCCAGAAGTTGGATCGGCTGAGTCAAACGACTTCTGCACTTTGGCAGAGCATGTTTGGCTGACTGAAGGCAGCTGATGTACAGCTGACTTTAGCCGATGTACAGCTGGAATCAGTCGTTCTAACGTCGTTCCGCTGAGTTCACTTCGGCTCAGTTATTCACTTGGCTGCCTTCGGCAGCTTTGTGAATAACCCCCCTAGGACTCTTGGTCACACCTGACACTTGCGACATTGTTGTTTCAGGTCTGTGCGGTTGATATACTGAAGGCAAATAGGCCTTTAGACGCAAGGGAATTTGCATTAGGCAAGGGAATTTTTCCTATAGTTTTATTTTTATTTTCCTGGCTCATGATCGGGTATTCTGTCCAAAGTGAATTTTCACCACATTTGATAAGCTATGGGAATATTCACTTGCAATGTGAACAGCTTATTTGCCTATGGTAAACCCCAGTGTCTCAAGAAATATTAAATCAGGGACAGTCACGCATCTAGAATTATCAGAAGAAGGTAAAGAATGGCAGTTCCCAGTACACGTTTCTTTTTTTAAACAAATCTCCCTAATGTTTTTTTCTGCCTGTATTTCAAACCAGATAAATCAATATGTTCAAGTAACTGTACATTTGACTTAGTCAATTATCTTTTTTCTCCTTTTCATTTTTTTGATTAATGTACTGTAATTATTGCTCTTCAACAATTTTATGATAAATTTAACTAAAGCATCAAGAAATATTGCTTTTCTATTTTCCAGAGTTAGCAAAACTGTAATCATGCACTGGAATTTGTGCAGACAGGCTCACAGAACTGTACCTTTTCCACACCACTTTCTTGTCAGACTGATTTATTTACCTTTAAACCTTACACAGGTAATACTTGGATGTTTAATTACACAGTGCATTGATTTTATTATTAGACTGAAGTACAAATATGTCCAAGGAGAGAAAAACAATGACAAACCCATTCCTCTGCAATCTACAAAAAGTTTTGTTAAATTAATGTACACCTTACAATACATATGCATGGATGTACTACTCATGCAATACACCTTTCATCTTGGTCAGCTAACAGTTATTTCACTTAAGATTTTAAAGAGAAATTAACTATTTAAAAAAAATTAACTTCAGTCCACTAACAGTCCAAAGCTTACCAGGGAAATCAAATTCATCCAACTTTCTTACGAAGTTAGAAGAGTAATATGAGAGATAATTAGAGGCAATTAAAGGGAAACGAATGCCGCTATATGAGAATAGGGGCAAACGGCAGTGAGTGAACTGCCAGAGCTTCGGCTCAGCAGATCCAGAAGTTGGATCGGCTGAGTCAAACGACTTCTGCACTTCAGCAGAGCATGTTTGGCTGACTGAAGGCAGCCGATGTACAGCTGGAATCAATCGTACTGAGCCAAAGTGAATAGCCTAACGTCGTTCGTCTGAATTCACTTCGGCTCAGTAATTCACTTGGCTGCCTTCGGCAGCTTTGTGAATAACCCCCCTAGGACTCTTGGTCACACCTGACACTTGCGACATTGTTGTTTCAGGTCTGTGCGGTTGATATACTGAAGGCAAATAGGCCTTTAGGCGCAAGGGAATTTGCATTAGGCAAGGGAATGTTTCATTTAGCTTAGAGATTGACATAAAGTTCTGCTGAATTCCATCAACTAATCATGTTCAAGCAAAAATACAGTTTTATTTTTATTTTCCTGGCTCATGATCGGGTATTCTGTCCAAAGTGAATTTTCACCACATTTGATAAGCTATGGGAATATTCACTTGCAATGTGAACAGCTTATTTGCCTTATTTGTAAACCCCAGTGTCTCAAGAAATATTAAATCAGAGACAGTCAGGCATCTAGAATTATCAGAAGAAGGTAAAGAATGGCAGTCAGAAAAAAATAAACAGCATAGGAATGCGTAGCTACATTCCTATTGTCTATTTCACTTTGCAATAGCCAATAGCAAACTAGCTATTGTCAATCAGCAGAGGGGACCTGAAGTTCTCCATCAGGTCCCCTTCTAGTGATTGACACAAGCAGAGGGCGGGTGCAGTAGCCAGCTTGCTATTGGATATTGCAAATTGAAATAGCCAATAGGAATCTAGCTATGCATTCCTATGCTGACTTTTATTTTTTATGTATTTTTTATTCTGACGGTAGCAGCTGTCAGAATACTAAAAAAAACTTGCAGATAGCAAAGAAGCTATTGCTTCCTCTGTTATCTGCCATCATTTCAATTGTTTTCTATTTTTTTTTGCTACTTTTTTTAACTGTTTTTCTATTCTGCTCGGAACCACATTCGGCTATTCACTCACTGCTGTTCAGCATATATGATAATAGGCCGAACAGCAGCAAGTAGCCTGCTGGAGGTTCGGCTCACCTGATCCAGATGTTGGATCGGCTGAGTCGAACTTCTTCTGCACTTCGGGTTGGCCGAACATGCTGAGCATGTTCGGTCAACCCGAAGCCAGCCGAACCCACTCGATGTATGGCTAATTTCAGTCGATACACGGCTGAAATCAGCCGTACAAGCCTGAAGTGAATAGCCGAACAGCGTTCGGCTCACTTCACTTCGGGTCGGTTATTCACTCGGCTGCCTACGGCAGTTTTGAGAATAGACCTCATAGCTTATGTTGCATACTGCATGAGTGTGATGATATAACATGCTTCCGGAAAAGTGCCTGCAAATGCAGTTATACTGTATTTATTATGATGGAAAAACAATGCATGATAAATAAACCTCTGCATAAAAGGATATTTTGTCTTGTAAAAGCCACTATTTAAAGGGACAGTATACCAAGAACTGATATCTGTTTTTGTACATGCGTAGACCACATGACAGTTTCCCTTAAGTCTCAGGGAATTTGTAAGATCTCTATATTTCTTCCCTGGGTCTGTATACCTGATGTGGTCATTTGAGGTATCCCACCTTCCCTGACAGATTACTTTTTTATTTGACAGTATTGAAAATATTATGTGAAACCCAACACAATGACCTGGAATGCACAAAAAGTAATTGGACCATTGAAAACTCCCAGGTAAGCAGGAACAGAATTGAGGATTAGGGGTTAGGTTTGGTTGCTACTATGGTCTGAAGTTGAGATTCATGGACCTTGCAAATTTATGTGGCGATTTGCCTAGGACAATTGTTTAAAATGTAATGCATTGCATGGCCTTTGAACTATGTCCAGCAAGCTTAGAAGGGTTAATAGGATGCCATAAAAGGGAGGGGGCACAGAGAAACTGTAGTGTCAGTATATTAGCCAAACAACCCCTTCACAGCCCTTTTTATTCTTATTATTGGGAGATTTCTTGGTCTTTAATTGAATTTTGTAATTGATTTGAGCTCAGCAATCAATATTAACTATTGTTTCTTTTTTCCTTTCCCTGAAGCAAAGCTTCTCCCTAAAAAAGTGAGCTTTTGTTTCTGAGATGTTGTTGTTGTTTCCTCATTTTTATTTTATATTGATAGTTCCTTCTTTACATTTGGGGTACTCAAAGTGCAGCATTGAATTGTTACTGACCATCGGTTCTTGTAACTGCACTTTGTTTGCTCTCACTGCTACATCATTTATAAAAAAAAAAAAGAGTACAAGGACAGTGTGAACCTAAACCACTCACATTCACTACAACCTCTATAACCATATTGAAAACAAAGTTAAAAGAGAACTATGGGGTAAGTTGTTTTTCCCTATAGTTCTCTTTAGGGTCACGGGAGGACATATACTATCCTCCTCCCATGACCCCCGTGAAGGGAGGAGATATACTGAGAGCGCCGCAGCAGGGGCAGTTCCCAACAATACTGTCGTGATCCACCCAGCTGCGTGATAGCTGGCTCTGCCTATCTAGAGGCAGCTGTGCCCACCCCCTCCCCTCGTTCATTCCTCCACTCAGCGCTGGAGGATCAAAGAGGGGGGTATCCCTGCGGGGAGTGGTGACTGACAGTCACTGCTCACTGCAGGGAGATGATCAGGAGGTGAGCAGATCGGCTGCCTGTTTCTGCTCTTTTCCCAATCAATAGAGCCGACCTGTGACATCTTATTTGTCACAGGTCGGCTTTAACTATAAGAATGAGAGGAAATCACTCACCTCATAGGGGTCTATTCACGAAGCTGCCGAAGGATCTGGCCGTAGCTTCGGCCGATCCTTCGGCTAGCTTTGGCCCCAGGACCCCTTCGGTTCAGTAGAACCGAAGGGGTGCTGTACTGGCTATTCACAATAGCCCTTACAGCTCCCGATCATGGCCGAGCGGCTCAGCCGAGCCGAACGCATATGCATAGATCGGTCATTCACTCGGCTGCCCTCGGCAGCTTGGTGAATAGACCCCATAGTTCTCCTTTAAGCATACACATATGGTTCGACCTATTATTCCTGATTAAAACTGTCCTGCTGCTGACTAATTGTACAGTGTTATATCATCTTCCATCCCTTAATTCTTGTAGTAAAACATCTGAATGTGTTATTTGTCTCTAGTACACTGTAAGTGATTCTACCTTATTAAAAATGTCCTGTTGCTAGCCAGTTTTACATTGTTGTGTCATCTGCTGTCTCTTCATTTTTAACGAGAACAGGACATTTGTGCATCAGCAAGAACAAGGAGGCCTCAGCAACTGACCAATTTCACCCTTATGGAATTTTTTGTTAGCTGAGCATAGTTCCGCGTTAAAGGAGCTGCCATAATTTCAACACATGCCCAAGCTGATAATTGGTTCCCTGTCTTTGTCCATTATATTTCTTTGACATTTTAAATGCTCTTAAGCACATGAATGAAAAGGAAGCCCTAGGTGCATATTCAATGCTTTATTGCCATTTGTAGAAAGCTCTGAGCAATGTGTTAAAAAAAAAAATAGTTTGCTTTACTAAAGGTAAATAGGCTGTTCAATTTGTAAGGGAATGTTTACTTTGCAAGATAATTTTTCCTTACTTTGTGAATGTGGTGAAAAATTTACATGAGATCAAAATAAAAAAAAAACATGAAATCCAACGAATATCCCAATTATTTGTATCTTCACATCACAGCCACATTCATATCTCCATCCTACATCCATCTGCTACTGAGTTAGTGCCACAGAGTGGTAGCAATGTGTAGGATGGGGGATGGGGATGATGAGCATGAATCAGTGTATTTAAAGAGGGCACCTTTTTTCTTTTGGCTGCATTTGAAGTTGGAGTGCAAACAAGCTTGCTTGCACATTTGATGTCTGTTGGTAGAAAATTTACCCTGCAAAGAATACCCAATAATGTGCAAGGAAAATTAAAAAACAAAAACACTTTTGTGCATGCACATGATTGTATGATGGAAGTCATCAGAAATTCACATCATTTACTAAGCGGAGGGAATTGTTTTATTTTTTTGGGTAAATCAACCTCAGACTGTCTTTGTTTCATGTTGTGGTTTTGTCCATTTGTAGTGCTCCCCCTGGCAGTTTCAGAATAATGCAGAAGGTGATATGGCGGGCCAATACTGAATATACATGTAATTCTTCATATAGAACAATTTTTACTCACCAAAGACTTAGGGGTCTAACCACTAAGCTGCCGCAGGCAGCCAAGTGAACAACCGACCCTAAGTGAAGTGAGCCGAACGTTGTTCTGCTATTCACTTCAGGCTTGTACGGCTGATTTCAGCCGTGTATCGACTGAAATTAGCCATACATCGGGTGGCTTCATGTGGCTTCGGGTCGGCCGAACATGCTCAGCATGTTTGGGTGACCTGAAGTGCAGAAGGAGTTCGACTCAGCCGATCCAACATCTGGATCGACTAAGCTGAACCTCCAGCAGGCTACTAGCTGCTGTTCGGTCTATTCTCATAGATGCCGAACAGCAGTGAGTAAAAAAGTGGGACCAAGCAGAATAGCAAAATAGTTAAAAAAAAGTAGAAAAGAAACAATAGAAACAATAGAAAACTATTGTGTAGTGACAGCTAGCTACGCCCAACTGTTTTCTATTTGCCGGGCGGTACTGCTGTCGTAAAAAAAAAAAACATTCACCATAGGAATGCATAGCTAGATTCCTATTGGCTATTTCACTAGAGGGGACCTGATGGAGAACTGTAGGTCCCCTCTGCTGATTGACAGCAGCAGTGGGCGGGTGCAATAGCTAGTTTGCTATTGGCTATTGCAAATTGTCTGGAGATCAGTGTCCCTGGTTACCTGGTAACCAGGAACGCTGATCTCTCTGTAAGTGGCCGGAGTCAGCCGTAAGATCATGGCTGGCTCCACCCAGCTGTCAGAAGCTCGGCCAGCTTCAGCTTTCACCTCGGCTCAGTCGAGCCGAGGCATATGCTTTTGGCTCGACTAAGCCGGCTCGGCCCACTTCGGGAGCTGTATGGGCTATAGTGAATAACCCGTACAGCAGCCCTTCGGTTCTAATGAACCGAAGGGGTTCTGGGGCCGAAGCTAGCCTAAGGATCGGCCGAAGCTACGGCCAGATCCTTCGGCAGCTTCGTGAATAGACCCCTTATTGTCAGACAAATTCAATAAACATTTTCAAACTGTTAAACTGGTCACATTTTCTCAACAGGTTTGCAGGCTTTTATTATTAATGTTAAAGCACAGAATGATTACACCTTCAATGCAATATAGAAACACACAGAGAATTCATATTTCATTGGTCTGACTCTAGTAAAAAAATACTTTAATTAGTCACTATGGCTTATTGCACCCAGAAAATAATCGCTGCTTCTTAAACAGCATTATTGATAAGGAAAAGCTCTATTTGCATTTAATGCATTAGGTGCAAATTAAAGTTTAGTTTATATGCTTTTCAATTACCTTATGTATGCTACGCTAACATTTTTTGTATCATTTGTACATGGCTGTAAGAATAATAGTTTCTATAGAGCAAAGGCTGGCTTGTTAGTCTAATTGTTTTTGTGCTTGTTACATTTTGGCTTTCAATTCTAATGTCTCCAAGCTCATTTCCTTCATCAAAGAAATGACTGCCTGCAAACTAAATCTTAAACTCCATCATCTTTTTAATAGATTTACTTGGCAAAGTCTGGGCATTAGCAATAGAGGACACAATCATCAATCTATGCTGAAATAAACTGGTTTGTTCTTTGCTGTATTGAGCACAAGTGAAAGGCTTTAATAGTGGCAAACTGTATATCAACTGTTTATATAAGGGATAAAAGTCTGTATTCTGGAAATGCTCTTATGTAGACATACATAACTGATTTATTTAACCTATCTAAAGAAATTGTCCCAGAAAAGTACTTTATCGGTTGCTTTAGTCCATATTGGTCAGTATTAAAGCAACCATGCATTAGTATTATATTTTGCAAATACTCTAATTTAATGACTGGATGTTTCTTTCAAATGTTGCATTCAACCAATGGTTTAATGCCATAAGTCTAGCATTGCAGTTGAGATAGGGAATATTTACACCAAGCAATGTTTTTCCACTCAGCTTTGTTTCTAGCTCAAAGTGAAAGTTAAAAGAGTGTGCATATAACTTTTCAGTATTGGTTGTTGTATTGGTATGGTAATTATTGTACTGAGAACCGATGAATTGATATGGCCTAAGCCACCCAACGTCCTCTACAGTTTCTTCCCATGTGACCAACATTTGGAAGGAGAGTCTTGTGTTCTAGTCTATTCACTTTATGCTTTTGAGATTGCTATTTTAAAAAAGCCCCACAACTCAACAGTCTTTTCCATGCTCAAAGTTGTCCTCAAAACAACAATGTGCCTCTCTCTTTCTCTCAGAGTCTGTCAGGTCATGCTTTAAACCTTTAGCTGGTTACTTGTTGATATATAAACCTAGAACAGAAATGTAATTGCTGTTGTATGTAATTGTTTATGCAAAGCAATTGCTGGCTCACTTCTGCTGCTTACCCTATCTGAATGCTAACACCATAGATATACTGGATGCATGATTGATGTTGAAATAGAATAATATATATGGTCTGATCAGCAACTAGGCAATCAGAGATATTGGTACCACTAAGTATGGCCTATGCAATAGGCTGATACTAAGACAAAGGGCAATTAGCCTAGACAAGATCCCAGATCAGCTATTGAAACTGAAGATAGAAGGCAAGTGTCCTCTTTGAACTAATTTCTAACTTATATGTCTGATTCTTAAATTTTCAACCTATCCTGAGTCAACTGTAGAAAAGCAGGTTGGTCAGCATAAAACCATTCATAGGCTTTACATATTGACATGTAGTTGTGTGTATTTCATATTCATCTACATGGGATGAGTTCAAAAGTTTTGATAACTAGGTGTAAACCTGCAATGCTTTTGACAAATGTGACTGCCCAGGATGCTATATTCCCCCTTATATATGACTTTACCCAATAGTAGTTAGCCGCTTTTAGCTTGACTCTCTCTGTAATACTGAAGATGATTTGCCACTCACTTAGGTAGCTTCCTCAGCTCTAAAAGTATTAGAAACATACACCAGCATTTATAGCTGTCCTATATTAATAGCACCAATATTCCCAGACACCTATCCCAGACTTTATGGTGCTAAGCAAGTGAGATCATGTAGTTATAACAGGGTGGTTTCACAAACCTTTACACCTCCCATCTTCTTCTTAGAAAATCAACACCTGCCTTGACCATCACCAATGTGACAGTATACCATGTACCACCAACTGAGCTATGTACACTGTGCTATACACTACATTCCCCAGACTGGTGAACTTTGTATATTATATTGTACATTCACACTTCTAGGACATTTTTAAGGAAATTATACTTCTTATTGGACAATAGCACTGATGTGAATAAAGCCAGCGGCACATGTTGGCACATCTCATGTAATCTTATGTGATACAATACATTACATGTGGTTAGGAAGAGATCACTATCCCTGGACGCATTGAACAGAGATAAAACATTTTAGGAAAGTAAATTTTAAATGAATAAAACTGATGAAAAATATAATTTGCAATAAAAGGTTAAGACATTTGAGTATGTTAATTTCGATGGCAAAATCAATAATGACATTTAAAAAAAAAAACTATACACTTTTCTGGCAACCAATGATAGCCATGCTTTAAAATTAGTAAAGGATGGGGCGTGGCGAGCCGCTGAGTAAGATGGCCGCAGTCTGACAGGGCTCCGCAACACCCGGTCCCCTGAGAGCTACAATAAGCTATTAATCTCACCTTGAGTGACACCGGGACATTGGGCATTACTCCCCGATCTCCTACATCTCCGGTGGCGGCGATATGCGGCAGAGCAGACGGCAGAAGGACGTACGGAAGGCACAGCCCCAGAAACGAGGTACTCCCAAGATGGCGGCCGCACGAGCAGCACCGAAGCAGGCTGCCTCGTCGCTCCTACTATCTGACGCGCACGATTCCTCATCAATGGACAGCCTCCCTATCACCCAGGGTGATGATCAGGTGGACTCCAGAGATGCAGCACTGTTAGAGAAATTTCGTGCCATGCTGCACTCTGAGCTGACGGCGGTCTCTGACAGGCTGCATGAGACCTTAACTAGGGAGCTTAGGGATCTAGGTGCTCGTACCGACCAGTTGGAAAAAAAGGTGGATGACGTTATAGAGGTGATGGAATCTCATGAGCATGATCTGGACACTGTAAATACTGACCTCATTGCCATTATGGACAAGGTGGAAGATATGGAGAACAGGGCAAGGCGCGGGAACCTCCGCTACTTTCAGCACTCCCGTGGCTACCACCCGCTGCCAGACCATTAACTCTCAGCCCCCTTATGAAACAAGCTTTAAAAGTGTGGGACTCACTGAAATACTCATCAGGCCTAATATCTCCATACCTACCTCTCCTCCCCATAAGCTCACAACCACTATTCCCCCCATAAATATTTTGAAACAAAAAATTAGTAAAGGATAATAGGGAAACAATTTAACTTAGGGAATTGATCTGACTGTCCAAGCTGGTTCAGGAATTACTTCTTTCTTTTTCTCTGGCAAAATTTACAATTGCTTAGGGGAGCTTGTGTTTCTGTGCTCTAACTTTAAATTGAGGTTGAAATGGATTGAAATAAGTCTTTTAATCTCATGAACGTTGTAATGGCATAAATGAAAACTGCTACTATAGAAATAACTTTCAAATGTATTGATATGATTTGTGATGAAAAGATCTTTGCAATGATATTTTACTTTCATTACTGAAAGCCTAAAAAGGAAAATAATCAAATCTTTAAAAAAAAACCTTTTAGCAGTTGCTGAATATTATAAGTGACACATACAAGGCAGGCTGCTAGGTGGTACATTGTAAAATAAATATTTAAATATGTCAAGGTGACTGTTTGAACTGTGCTCTTTTACATCAATGTTTGCTACTTTCACTTTTCCTTATATTCATTAGTATTGTCAAACACACTCTCTTTTCATTGTTGAATGTATTCTGTCAACCAGAAGAAAATGTAAAATGAAACTCCTATGTTACAAAGGATTCTTTGAAAAGGTGAATTCAAAACATGACCAAGGCCCTCCCTTTACAATGTTTAATTGGATGTTTTTCTTTGTCCATTTAATGAAAACCTATAAAGAGGGTAAGATAACAGCTTGACGTATGTACTTTTATACTCAGGCTTTAATTTCTTGGGTACAATGGAAATGCTTCAGCTATGTATAAAATATCACATGCACTCAACCTTATTGTTCCTGCTAATCTATCCAAGTGACCTAGAGATCTGAAGTTGTTGAGCACAGGGGCACTTTTAATCTTGTAATGTAATTTTCTTTTTGTCCCCCTGCTATATGCAGTAAGAATGTTCACTCATATACCTGCCTAACGCTAATCATTTGTTATAAACTAACCATTCCACGACCACAGGCGTCTAACTCCTAGAGAATAGTAATATTTTTTCTTTTTTTTGGAGCTGTGTTAGTTTAACTCCTAATACCTTATTACATTTTTACATCACAATGCACATTGATAAAAAATAATCAGTTTGCATAAATTGTTAGTGCTGCGCTAAGATAAGATAATTTAATAATGCAGTGTACACGATTATTTTGGTGTGTTTGATATATGAGGGTTTATACTAAAGATTTTTTAAATCTATATTTTAACTTTTTCCCACTTTTTTCTCCATAGGGGGCTGGACCAGGTTGAAGGCCCCTAAGCAAGCCTCCCTATGTACCTTTGCATCAACAGATCACTAATATTAGTGATCTGCTGGTCATTGCTATGAGGGTACAGGCAACTAGCGAGTAAAGTGAAGCACCAAGTTCAAAATTTAACTCAAAAGGGTTGTGCCAATCAAGGTTGAAATCAGTGAAATTCTGGTGTTCAGCTGGTTGATTCACACTAAAACATCTTTGGTATTTAACATAAGGGTAATTCAGTTCTGTTATTTTACCTAGAAGCTCACTCAGCCTACTCAGTATATACAGTGGGGCAAAAAAGTATTTAGTCAGCCACCAAATGTGCAAGTTCTCCCACTTAAAAAGATGAGAGAGGCCTGTAATTGGCATCATAGGTAGACCTCAACTAGAGACAAAATGAGAAAACAAATCCAGACAAATCACATTGGCTGATTTGGAACAAATTTATTTGCAAATTATGGTGGAAAATAAGTATTTGGTCAATATCAAAAGGTCATCTCAATACTCAATACATTGTTGGCAATGACCGAGGTCAAACGTGTCCTGTACGTCTTCACAGGGTTGGCACACACTGTTGCTGGTATGTTGGCCCATTCCTCCATGCAGATCACCTCTAGAGCAGTGATGTTTTGGGGCTGACGTTGGGCAACATGGACTTTCAACTCCCTCCAAAGGTTTTCTATGGGGTTGAGATCTGGAGACTGGCTAGGCCACTCCAGGACCTTGAAATGCTTCTTACGAAGCCAGTCCTTCGTTGCCCGGGCGGTATGTTTGGGATCATTGTCATGTTGAAAAAATAGTAACTAAGTGGTAGTAGGTAATAATAACTAAACAGCTGTTTATAACTTATGGTTAAGGCATGCATTAAACAGGTAAACAAAATATTTATTTTTTAAGTGCAATTAGTTTTGGATACATCCAAAAGTTTCCTCCTGCCTTGCTATTCATTTAATTAACATATTTAGAATTTGTTGTAAGTACTTTGGAGGCAATTATTCCTTTAAAAAAATTGAGAGTTTATATTTTGAATACCCTTGATGGGTTGGAGTAATTGTTATTCTCTACTAGAAGTGTTATATAACACGTTTAGGTGTAAACATATGTGGTTTTCATTATGATACAAATGTTAATGAAGAAAATAATTTCACCTGTCTGGCTCAATAATTGGTAGAGCCACCTCTGGCTCCATTTACAACAGTAAAATCTTGTTGGGAGAGTCTCTACCAGTTTTGCACATCTGAATGCTGTAATGTTTCCCATTTTTTGTCAAACTCTCTAGAACTGTCATGCTGCTTTTGAGCTGTTGGTGAACAGCAGCTTTCCAGTCATTTTACAGATTCGCTGGGCCATGCTTCAAGAATAATGGGAAAGGGATTTTTCTGTATAATTTTGAGTAGCATAGTTATTGAAATTTCATATACATAGTTCCAGTTAGTCTACTTGCAGATAAAGTTAAATATAATCTCAAAGTAAACTAAACTATTTCAGAATTCGTTAAATAATATATTTACAGAGCATAAAAAGAAAATCTAGCATAAAGTTTTGGAGAAGTACCAAGATGTGATAGGATGTCATTAAAACCGCTAATCGTTTAAAGTCCTCCAGAGCACCATTAAATCCATAATTAAAAAATGAAAAACACTACTTATAGAAGGCCACCCACTGAAAATCCTAGCTAATCACTAAAACTCAGTGCCTAGGTAAGGATTAACAGTCAGAGATGCAACCAAGCAGCCAATTGTAATTCGGAAGGAGATCCACAGCTGTACAGCTAAGTGTAACATGTGATGTGCGTTGGTAGAAAGCAGGATTGAGATGGAACCAAACAATTCAAGAGGAAAACCTGTTTTAGTTTGCATAGCACCTCACACTGGTGTCTTGATCAATATCAGATAAAATATTACCCCAAACACACAGCCAAAGCTGCAAAATGGTGGTTTAAAATCAAGAACATGAATGTCTTTGAATTATTCAGTTAAAGCCCGGAGCTCAATGCAAATGATGTCTATCAGTCATCATAAAACCAGACCTAGGGATTTGACAAAATAGAATAAGTACAAACTGAAGTATCCAGGTGTGTAAAGTTAGTAGATACTTACCCCAAAAGACCCACAGATGAAAGCCAAAGGTGGTTATATGCCTCACTGACTCATGTTCTGCAATGTCATAGCTCTGCATTGTTCTTTAATTGTATCACAATACCAATATTTGTCACCTTCAAATTTGTAAGTATATTGTATAAATAAAATGATTAAAACATTTTTACATTGCCGGCTGTACCTTTATACATTCCAGGCTGTACCAGTACAAAGGTCACTGGGGAGGTGGGTAAATACTAATGCAAAGCAGCACTATTAAAGTATAATCCACTTTCACCATCTTCTGCTTAAAGATTTTGGTTGGTTGTCCAAATGAAACCCAGTTCCAGCATGTATGCACATGAACGCATGTAGCATGGGGAACTGCATAAACCTTCACTAGATGTCATTCCTATTATGAAGTAAGATGAGATATTTGTCTCAGGTAATCTCATTAGTTTTATAGTGCCTCAAATGCACTGGTAAAAATACAAAGTTCCTTTATTGTCTATAGTGGTGGCATTGGGTGGCACTTTAGATGTGAAGGGGGACTTCAGGTGGGTGGACTTACTGCTGGGGGTGGGTCCGAACACTTGTTGTTAAGAACAGCTTTCCATTGATGGGACATTCCTGTTTATTTTTGCCAGTCAAATAAAATAAACATGATCAGGTTTACATAAGGTTTACAAATGTAAATGTTTATTGGTATAATTTATCAATTGTATTGCGCAGTCCATTTAGTCAGATTATGGAAATAAACATAAGGAAAACATTTGTAAAAATAATTACATAAAATCAGATTAGGCAGCCCAGGTAAACTTTAAATGCTTATCCTATATTATTTGGTGTCATTGGATATAATCCTCTTCACCGCACTACCTCCTGGTCCAAGTGCATGGTCCTTGTTTATTTAAAATTATTTTATAAAAAATGTATATCCCAGAGGGATAATAACCACTTATTTTGTTATTAAAGTCCCTGCAATGAAAATAGATCTGTACAGCAACATCAAAAAAGGAGTATTTTCATTTGTGATAATGCAAAACTGCAGTTTAGCAGCATCATTTGTGAATACATTAATTGTTTCTGAAACCGCAGCTTATTACATTTTAATGAAACCTAATTGAATACATTAGTGTAAAGCGTCTTGTGTCCAGATGTTGGGTTTAAACTGATAATGCTGGAAACAATGAACAGGTCTTATAGCTTTGTAGATAGAGCCCTCCGTACTTGCGGTGTTCCTCTGGACCTTTGAAAAGAGAAAAGAAAAGAATTAAGGCAAGGAAGACATGTGCCTCATGCAGATACCAAGAATACAAATGTCAATCACTGACAACATTATAACAAAGGCATAACTAACAGTTCATAAAGCTGCTGCATATACTTAGGCACAATATATTCTTTATTAGGATTCATTTGTATTGTTTCCCATGCAAGACACAAATTTCACAACACAACAGTTGCCAAAATAAAGTCTTATTTTTATTGACACTTGCAGGTCCATTCACTAAAGGGTGAAAGGTTTGGAGAAGGCAGGAGAAGTGAACGATCTAGGGCAAAATTGCTGATTTGGAAAAATTCCCCAATTCAGCTCACTTTCCAGTTCAGCTATGTTGTCCTAGATTGTTTACTTCCCCTTCCTTCTCCAAACTCTTCATCCTATTGAATGCAGGTTATCCATTAACTTTAAAAGTATATAATTAACCAATAACTTTTATTCCCAATTTGTATTGTTGCCTTGTATGTTTACTAGTGCTTCAGCACCATCGCAACCTTCCCTGGCAGCATACTGGAGATCACAACTGCTGTGCTCTGTGTAAGAGCAGCTGTCTATCGCCAGTGGTCCAGGATCAACACCAATCACACTTCCTGCTCAGGGAGCATGAGTGTTGCTGATTGAGCAGAGTAGTCAAGACAGTGCAGGGGCTCCCTGCTCAGGGAGCAGGATCATTGGTTGGTGCACAGTCTTTGTGAATATGCAGGAGGTATTTCAAACTCCAGTGGATAGACTGCTCCTCCAGTAGATCATGGAGTGGTTCTGATCTCCAGCAGAGCAGACGCACTGGCCTGCACATAAATATGCATGTGTGGTATGCTGTCTTTACAATTCTAGCAGCTGGTATGTTGACCTCTAGTACTAGAAGCAGTGGCGGAACTACCGCCGGTGCAGGTGCACCAGGGCCTAGGCCTGGGGGGGCCCAGCACCGGATCGGTACCCAGCGGCCAGCGGGCCCCCCATCTCTGCGCCGAGAGTGTTGGATCATCCGTTCATCCGACACTCCCGGTGCAGAGATGGGGAGCCCGCCGGCCGCCGGATACTGATGGTTGCCATGGTGATGGTGGCCAGATCGGGAGACGCGCTGTGTAATCTGACACAGCACGGCTCCCGATCCGGGTCAGCATTCTATCGCCATGGCAACCCTGCGCCAATCACAGCGCGCTGCCGCTACTGCCCAGTCCCGCTTACTCCGCTGTGCTCGTCGGCTGTGTGCGGGAGGGGCAGAGCGTGCGAGAGGGGGGTATTGTTATTGCTATTGTTATATAAAGTATTGCTGGAATGTGTAGTTCTCTATAGCCTGTGCCATTCTGCATTGCCATTAGGGCTGCACCGATATATCGGACGGAAATGGCACTTTTGGCTAAATGCCGAAAGTGCCATTTTTCTGCTGATACAGCGGCGCATCCCTGCTTTCTTTCCTCGCCGCTGGGTGCTGCTCTGTGTCCCAGCGGGGAGGAGAGAAAGTGACAGCCGGCCGAGAGCGCTGTGTTTGTGTTTTTTTTTGGGGGGGGCCAAAAAAAAATAATCTTGCACCTGGGCCCTTTGTTCCTTAGCTCTGCCACTGACTAGAAGTAGAGAGGTGGCCCAACATTTTTATCAGAAACTATAAAAAATAGGATCACAATGACACTGGTCACTTTCAATATGGTGTTATACATTTATAGAGACTAATGTAGTGAACATAACAAGTCTTGAAGAAGTCAAAGAAAATATATTATTGCTTCTGGTTATGTCATAGTTCATTGTCTGGAATTAGTTACCTAAAACGGAAATGATTGGGTATATAATAAATAAGAAATGTATGGAGTTATCCATGCATTCAGCAGACAAATACTTTTAACTTTAGCAACATCATCTATCATTACTTACGATGACCCAGCATTAAAACAAGATACTGTACAATAATGAACTGTAACTGTAGATGCACTTCACATGTTGTTTACGGGTTAGTGTCTGATCTGCTGTTTCTTCCTCGATTGAGTGCTATGGAAATCTTAATTTCAGAATCTTCAGAATCTAAAGAAGTAGCCCTTCTGAATATGTTAAGGTTATCATCATAGTCTGTACTTTAGATTATTAATATGCAGCCATTGTCGTTGAAGTGTTTGCAGATGCAGTCAGATTAGTGTAAAGTGCCAGCCAGGACAAAGCAATGCTGGCAATTTACAAACAACAAAAGAAAAGCAGCAGCAAAAAGTCTAACAACAGTGGATTACAGCAGCTGTCATTTTCCCCAGAGCAAAGGGAAATGCATTTGTTTGTCACAGCTCAGGGGAATGGAAGTTTGGCTTTATCTGTATGCAGCATCACTCACTGCTTTGCTACCTGACTTTTGTTTCCCTCTGAAAGCAGTAATATTTTATGGGCTAGCACTACCATAAAATGATGTGAGAATGTGTATGTATTATTATCTCTAACTGCCATAATTTAGTATATTACCATACAAAAACCAGTACAGAATGTGGCAATTTCAATGCAATGTAACAATAACAATACTAGGTCATAATTAGCTTTATTCACCAAACATGTCTTAATTGCTACTTTTAAATGTAGTAACCTACAGGAGCCAATCAGTATTAATTCTTCTGAAGTCAGAATAGTACAGAAAATATTTTGACTGGATGCTATGTGTTGCACTTAAGAATGAGCACTTAGGAATAAAGATTTTTTTCATTGAAGACAAGCAAAAGACTTTAGGAGACACTGTCAGCTCTCCCATTTGGGAAACAATGACATCTGTATAAAGCCCATTTACAATCACATTACTCACCTCTCAAGCTTTCACAACTTCCCAATACATGGTGA